>NC_046172.1:116738371-116830358 GCF_011064425.1 Rattus rattus
TGTGACACAACACCAGTACCTCCTGTGACCTCGCACATCTGCGTGATGGCCGATTCATCACTTGGAACACTCCCTAGCTGCTCTGGTTCAGTAGAAGCCACTCCAGGCAAACGCAACACCAGGGCAAATAACCTTTGATCCCAACGAAAAGGTTCTTTGGTTAGTTCACTTCCGGGCAGAGGAGAATTCAAAGGGAGATGAAGCTGACAAAGCAAAATGTGAAAAGGTTTATCATAACAACCCACATCGAAATGAGAAAGAGTAAACGGGCTCGCCTTGCTTTCATGGAACTGAGCAGAACTAAGCCATCTCTCAAGCATTACCAAGATAGATTGATGCAAACATTATTTTTAACTAGAAATACATGCCTCCCACAGAAATAGCTTTATGTTCTCTGCTATTTAAATGAAATTTTAAAAATTATATCTCACCTCTTCTTGAACGCTAGCAGTACTTGTTAACTTGTTTCCATCTGTGATGGTAATTAAAATAGACGGCTCTAAAAAAAATGGATTTCTCCCCTAAAATATGATTTAAAAAAAATTAGAGTTGTGTAAAGTAAAAGAACTGTTCTTACACTTCTGCATTTGCCTTACCAATGATCCCTCGGACACATCAAGTTTTCCTTGGTATATAAGAAATAAAAGCCACACTCATGGTCATGAACCCATTCACCTGAGTTAACATCCTGGCACAGACTGAGGGACCTTGCCGCGCATGCTCTGCAGCTTGGGCAGTGTCACTGGGGATACTGAGCGGAATATCCAGGGTAGAAGGACAATGGGAGGAGGAGCAGCTGCTCCTCTGCCCTCCCTCTTTTTCTAGAGCTGAAAAAGTTATCAGATCGGGGAAAGGGAAGAAAAGAAAGGCCATAGAAGATTTCCCTCCAACTGTCTTCTTACAACATTTTGCAGCAACTTTTTCATTATATTCTCAAATTTCTGATGATAAATGATAGGAATTTCATTTACTGTAGAAACCATTGATGAATTGATATAAAACAACCAAAAATGTTGGGTCTGTTTAATGGTTCTTTTCTTATGAAGTATGGATCTAAAAGGTGCATGAACTTCTTTTTGCTTGATATTACAGGTACCGCAAATCTTACCCAATTTTGCACTCTTACCCCAAGTCATCAAAATAAATTAACTGTATTCACTCAAAAATTGTTACCTGTCCATAATTGTCTATTCCAGATATTAATCTATTGAGATTTAACAAATCAAAGGAGGATCTTAGAGCCTGACCAAGAGTAGTCAGTCCAGAAGCCTGGAGATTTTTCAGTTCGCTCATGAATGTGGCATGATTTTCCTTCCAACCAGCCTGAAAAGCAAACATTGACAAAAAAATCCTCAATTATACAATGAATAATATAGAGGGCAAATAAGCACTAAATAACACAATATCAAACGTCTGACAAATTAATCCCTCTTTAAACTAGTTCCACTCTATATCTTGACCATTCAAGTGGAACCAAAGCAAGCAGTCACTTTAAAAAACATTCTGCTAGCTTTAATGATTAAAAGCAAAGAAGTCAAGCAAACAACACATTCATTCATGACAGCAGGCAGGAGGGCTTTGTTTCAAGTAGGTATCTATATTCAGGCTCAACCAAACCTACTCATACATGCCAGCTCCCTCAGCTTACAGTGGCAATGAGCAGGCAAGCATGGAACGATGTGAGAGAAAAGAACAATTATTTTGAAAATGCACTGTCCTGGATAAAGAAAAAAGGCTACTGAGTGTCTGAGCTACATGAATTTTAATACCCAAGATTCTTCTTGTGCAATAGTTTCACTTTTAAACGACAATAAAGAATTGCATACATAGAGGGATTAGGGAGATGGCACAGTGGAGAAAAGCACCTGCCGATCTTGCAGAGGACTCTGGTTTGTGTACATAGATACTGAGTGGCTCACAATGGCCCTGTAGCTCCAGTTCTTAGAAACCTTCCTCTGGTCTCTGGGACACCTGAACATATGTGGTACATATACAGACAAGCAAGTATACATACATACACATAGCTAATGTAAATAGATGTATGGATAGATAGATAGATAGATAGATAGATAGATAGATAGATAGATAGATAATAGATGAGAGCCCTATTTATTTGAAGACAATCTTATTGGCACTATTAAAGTTACAGAAGGTCCCAAATCTAGAATAAGAAGAAAAAGAAAAGGTTTTGCAGTGAGGTAACTGCTTCTGGGCACCCCCGGAGGCTATAAATAGCAGCAAAGAACTAAGAACTCAAGGTCTACAGGCAACTGCTGCTGTGATTAGTAAGTCTGTAGAATTGAAGGAAGGAAAGGATTGTACTGCCTGGGCAGCGGTGACTCTAAAACCAAAGCCACTTGAGACACAATAAGAGAAATCAAAAGAAGATGAGAGGAGCTTTCAGGAAGTCACAGAGGAGTGAGTGGGCCAGCAAAGGTGAACGCAGAAAGCACAGCTTGGCAACATGAAAGACTGATGCTTCAGCCTCTCAAGCCTGGAGGGCCCGGAGGACAGAGATAATAGATTGAACACTGAAGGTACATCAACCAGGGCAGTACAGTTGGAATACAGAAATGAGCTCGGTCATTTGTAGTTCATGTTTAGCGAAAGTCATAATGCTCACTATGAATACAACTACAACACATAGTATTCTAGCCTCATGGTCTCTCAATGAACAATAAGACACAAGGATAAAAGAACAAATGACCAGTGTGGAGATGAAGGGACATTAGAACAAGCCTGAAGATGACACATCTCATTGATGCAAGGAGTAGAAAGACAAGAACAGTTCCTAAAAGGATGAGTCTTACTGGAGAACCACTAATAATATTATTATTGCTCTGGATATATGGCAGAAGTCAAGGCTAATGGGATAATTTGGGCTCTGACTATTAAATGCTTTGTACAGCACACTCAGAAGCTTGGATTGTATCTGCAGCCCTGGGAAGGACTCGGTGTTCTTTTTAATTAGGGGAGCGGTGTGATCAGATCTGCATTTTAGCATGATGGTTCTGCTAGGAGTTGGAGACTAAATTGAGGGGTGGAGGGCAGACTGAAGCTCAAGGCAGGAAAACTGGTTTGGAGACTGTTGCAATAGCTAAGAGGAAAGTGATGAAAGCCCGAACGAGGGCGGCAAGGATGAGAGACTATGCAGACTAGTGAAGTACTTCAAAAGGCGGAGTTGTATGGATTCAGCACCTAATTTAGCAGAATGAGTGAAGGAGAAGGGGTCATGCATTAGGTCTGGGTTTCTGGCTTGGAAAAACTTATGAATGATGGGATCCTTACATCATTCAGCAATGTTATTTCATACTATAAACTTACGTTCACATTTATATATAGTGTAGAACTCCTAAAGGGCCACAGGACAGGTCAGGGTGATGACTAAAGAGAAATGACTGTACTATTTGGAAATCACTTTAAAAACTCACCAACATTGTTAAACATGGTGAGACTTTAGGGCAACAGCAGGATTATTTGAGAGGAGTCCTAGTGAGATCCAATATTGATAGTGTAGCAGAAGTCAGAGGCCGCGAACCAGACCAATCACTCATTGCAATGAACATTTGCCAGTGAAGCTGTTTGGGCAAAAGGGTGTACTGTGTGGCACACTGTAGCTAACATGGCAAAAGGTTTTCTTTTTCTTTTTTCTTTTTAGTGTATTTATTTTTAAGTTTTATTTTTGTTTTCTTTGGGGGAGGTTGCAAGGGTAACAGGTGGCTATGAAGGGACGGGGAGATGAGTGGGATTCAGGTGCATGCTGTGACAGTCACAAAGAAAGGAAAGGGGTTTAAAAAATTAAAGAACAATCTAGTTATTTTTAAAAATGCTTTGTAAAGCCAGCACTCATATGGTAGAGACAGCCCAGTCTGGCTCCAAATGAAACTGAAGGCCAGCCTGACATCTATCTCCAAAGGAGGGAGCAAGATGGCTCAGAGAGGAAAAGTGTGTGCCACCAAGCGTGACAACTTGAGTTCAATCCCTAGGACCCACAATAGCAGAGAGAAGTGACTGCCATAATTTGCCCTCTGACCTGAATAAGTGTGCCATGGCACATATGACCATGTGTGTACACACAATTCACATGCACACAAATGGATAAAGGAATTGCCTTGAGTTGGATCCCTAAGATCCACATTTGGAAAAGAGAAAGACTCCTCCTGACAGTTGTCCTCTGACCTCTACGCGTGCTCTGGGGCATGCTCACACCCACCACACGCACACAGTAAATGCATAAATAAACCAATAACTTTTCCTCATGTTTAATGGGCAAGTGGGCATGGTGGTGCACAGTGGTAATCCAGCACTTAGGAAACTGAGGCAGAAGCACTGCAAGTTTGAGGCCAGCCTGAGCAACATCAGGATTAGCTTAATCTACACACTGAGATCTTGTCTCAAAAGCAGCTGGACAAAACCAAAATAGGAAAACAGGCCTATGGAGGTATAACACAATGGTACTGTTTGACTTGTATTCACAAGGCACTGGGTCACAGAGGGTTAACTCATTGGTGTTTAAAAGACTAAGTGCATCCTGGTTTTGACCAGTCTTAATCATCAATTTGTCAGGACACTTACTCCTTGAAATATCTTTTAATAGCAGAGCTAGAAAGCATTTTACAAATGGTTTCAACATCTAAATATCTAACATGTGCTTTTAGGTAAAGTCTTAGCCTTTCTATTGAATTGGACAACATGAAAAGGTTTTAATGTCATTCTATACTTGAGTACCACCAAGCGTGGAAAGCAATGGGTTTCTTGATAGCAGCCTGGATCCTATTTCAAGAAAGAAAATAAATGACCCTATTTCCATTTTCCACAGGGAAGAAGTACTGGGAGATAGAATTAAAAAAATAGAGAGAGAAGCAGCCAGGCAATGGTGGTGCTGGCCTTTAATCTCAGCACTTGGGAGGCAGAGGCACGTGTATCCTCATGAGTTCCGTGACAGCCAGGACCACAGAGAAAACCCTGTCTCAAAAATACAAAAAAAAGGAGTATGGAACCTTATTAATGTAACTAATTTCTTCCTAAAATCCATCATGACAAAACAGTAGGCAAAACGACACATTACTATTTTCCATTCATTGTGTGAGGTTATAGTTTTCACAGTTTAATTCAGGACAGCGGATATGCTTTCCCTTTTCTGAAGTACAGATATTCTAACTCTAGTCTTTTGAATCCTAAGCACACACTCTACCATTGAGCTCCAGTCCCAGCCACTATTGCAGAAGTTTCTTTTATCTGGACTGGAGACTGCCCTCTGGGCTTGTGCCAGGCACTCTACTGCTGAGCTGTACCTCCAGCCAGGCATTTCTTTCCAGTTACTCTATGTCCAAGACATTCTACTCTCCTATGAGACAATATCTTCCATACGTTCTTGCAGAATTACACTTACAAAGTATGTTCACATCCACAGTGGCTTAGAATAACCCAACCAAATAGGTCCCCTGTCATTCTACTTTGTTTGAACAAGCAAGGAGAGATGAGATTTGGTTCGTTTAGGGGTGTGTGTGTGGCAGTGACAGTGGTAACAAGTAGAGCAACATGTAACTATTAAACACATGGCATGTGGGTAGCCAAAATGAAGAACAGAATACATATAGACATTTTTTTCATGGTGCTGAGGACAGAATCTAGGGCAAGGATTCTACCACAGAATTACTTCCCTAGCTGTTCGCATGAGACTCTGAGTATATAGACACCTCCCCCAAGTCGCATATAAAAACTCACTATTTGTTTTATACTGATTATACTTAAGTGATAGTCTTTGAGACCTATTCCCTTAAAATAAACTAATAAGGGCTGGAGAAGTGACCGAGCAGTTAGAATCTCATACCGGTTTGTAGAGGATACAAGTTGGATCCAACACCAGTGCAGGATGGCTCACAACCATCTTTAACTCCAGTCCCAGCAAATCCTAGTCCTCTGCCTCTGAGGGCTTATGCACTCACATGCACATACCAACATATATATAATTAAAGAATAAAATAAATCTTTTAAAAATATACTAGTGGAAGTGATCGGACAGAGTGTGATATACGATCCAGGGGTAAACTGTTCCTTCTGTCTCAGCCTCAAAGTGCTAGAACTAAACGTGTGTGCATCCACACGAGTGTTTTTTTTTTAATGTTGCTACTTGAATATTTTAAATTGCGTATGGCAGACATTGTATTATTTCTTTTAGTCACTGAATCTGCTAAGGACATGGAGGTCAGGCATAAGGGTTGGCCTTTGAGGGAGCAGACAATGGAGTCATTAGAGATTTCAAGGCCAGGGGAAACAAGATAAAACAATGCCTCTGAAAGATCAGTCTGGTAGTAACAACCAAAACAGACCAGAGGAAGGAAAACGGTAGTCAGAAAAAGAAACTATATAGTAATCCAGGATTGAGGCAGTCGGGACCAGAACAGGGACAGGATGAAAGCAGAGTAAACTGAAAAAAACATTTGCTATGCACAAGCTAGGACTCGGTAATGGCAGACAGGCCTAAAAGGGGAAGGTAAGATAAACGATCTGGAGAAGCGAGGTTTACGGCAAAGAAGTAACACCCGGGATGAGCCAAGTGCGAAAGGAAGCATTTGTTGTCTTCAAGGGTCGGACTGCAAAGGTTCTCAGTGAGGAGGGTGGTGAATAATGGCAGACAGTATTTACCAGTGCTCATTCACAGGGAACTCAGCTAGGCAGAGCAGAATGTAAGATATATCATTCTCTGCTCAGCCTCAGGAGCTCACAGAACGGGACTACTGTTGTTATAGCCATTTTCTTGGCATGCATTTTTTTTTTTTCTGGGGCTGGGGACCGAACCCAGGACCTTGCGCTTCCTAGGTAAGCGCTCTACCACTGAGCCAAACCCCCAACCCCGCCATTTTCTAGATGAAGACACTGAGAGGTTTATCAAGGCCAAGCCAGGATCTTAAAGGAAGGGAGCCTAATCTTAGGGCATGCCCTTCCCACTAAAACCATTCACTACACACGCTCGCACATGCTCTCTGAGTGGCCTCATACACATGCTGTTACATTAATGTCTAAGGTCAAGATCAGTAGAGTTTTCAAAGTTCAAGTTACTCGCCTATTTTCCCTGATGGCTAAGTTTAGGACACTTAGGGTTTGGGCAGTAAATTCAAAATTATATGACCCTGGTCTAGTCCTGGCTGTCACCAACTAACCTGGCACAGTCCAGAATAAGTGTCTGGGGAACTATTTCCTCATCCAAGAAATGAAAGAGCTATAAAACCAACCCTAAGCCAGGCACGACGGTACACGCCTTTAACTCAGGCACTCAAAAGGAAGAGGCAGACAGATCAATGTGAGTTTATTGCCAGCCAGGTCTACATAGAGAGTTCCAGGCCAGCCAGAGATACCAAGTGAGACCATGTCAAAACAAAAGAAAGACAAAACCCCCCAAAAACCAAACCAATTCTTAACATTTTAACATCCCTTCTAATTTTCATATTCCATAATTCTATACCCCATAACAATCCTTATAGAAACATTTACTTACCCTATAATTCTATGTCTTATAATAGTCATTCAAGTAAAACCGACCTACAGAAGGAAAACACCTACTACCTTATAAAGTATGTTAATTTAGGTCTAGTTTAAATTTGCATAGCCAACTCAAAATATCATTTCATATCAACAGAGAAACATAGGGCTTTCCGTACATCACTGATCCATTTCTGTTCTCGACTCTACCTAACTGGCCACTAGCTACTTATTCCCCAGTTATACCAGTACACAGTAGAGAGACTCTCCTCAGAGGTGGGAAGCCTACAATGAAGGTTTCTTACTACCACCATCTGTACCTTCTAACCTATCTGCCAAACTTAGAATCAAGCAGCCAGCACTGTCTTTTCCCAGACTGTTGCTAAAGCCCCTTTGAATTGCCTGCTTTGTTCTCGGCGCTGTAGTGCTTATGAGGTACTACTATTCCTAAACAGACCAACATGCATCTCGATTGGATTCTTAGCCAAGCCTTCACCAGGAATAAAGGCGTTACTTAGAACTCTGAGTTGACTGTCACGGTTCATGCCTATAATCTCTGCACTTGGGGAAGCTGAGGCAGGAGGACAGTGAATTGGGGGCAAGCCAGGCCTTGTCTCAAAAACAAACAACAAAAGGGACTCTAGCTGGTTCTTATGTCTATTTCTCCACTGACTTCAAATGGGGGGAAAGGATAGTATTTAGCAGCTCCCTACCCCCAAATCTCAGCATCTTGAATGTTATCCCATTTCCCAGAGACCACTTCTCTGACTTGGGGTTTTTCTTTACTTTTTTGATAGAAGAACTCTGCCCTGTATGAAACCTTGGTAGGAATTCTAAACAAGTAAAGGAGATAGAAGATCCGCCGTGCTCAAACGGGAGGGATGTGGGAGGGAGGCTGCTCTAGCTGTAAAGGTCATTTGTAATCCTTTGCCAAAATATTAGTGACCTTGCTTGACTTAAAGTGATTCTAACATTTAATAAACACAGTAGTA
Organism: Rattus rattus; assembly: GCF_011064425.1. Lineage (NCBI taxonomy): Eukaryota > Metazoa > Chordata > Mammalia > Rodentia > Muridae > Rattus > Rattus rattus. Next base: position 116,746,846 of record NC_046172.1, read on the forward strand.
CCATCCCTATCCAAAGTCATGTATAAAGGTATTTAAGACAGCTGCACCTAAATGTTCACATAGGAAGTGTCCCTTACAAACTTTATGTAAATTGAGTATTTATAAGCAGAAAAAAACTAGATGATTGAAATTCTCTAGCATGGTTAGCTGTTGAAAGGTACCCGCAGTGGATCTTTTCAAAGAGCAAAAAATTAAAAAAAAAAAAACCATTACATGTTACAGTTTGTGACAACCCAGCCTCGTACGCAGTGTCAGTGACCTTCTCTCTGGAATAGCAGAGCTTCCAATGTCCCCAACTTAGTGCTGAGCCACTGCACTGCCTCGTTTGGGAGCACAGTTGCTACTCAGCTTATCTTGATAGCTGTACAGTCCAAATCATCCCAGCTGAGGAGAGCCCTTCATAGCGACTGAATAACAAGGGCTGCTGTTGACATCGGGGAGACAATACATGTTGCTTTTCCTCCTCAACGCTCATTTTGTTTTGCATGAAAGGAAATGAAATCAGCCTGATAGTATTTGTTCTTCAGAAGCCTATGCTAAAGGGCTAATCTCGACCTTGAGCTTCTTTGTAGATAGTTACAAACTAGATGATTAACGGATTTGAGCATTTTCCCAGATGTCCCAAGTTAAAGTCTAAATATAGTAGGGCCATCAATTCTCTCGTTGAAAGATAAACAGTTTTCCTTTTTCCATCTGCTCTCCATAAGTTTAGGGAAAGCTTTCTCTGCAGCACCCCAGACCAGAATGAAGCAATTTCAAGAGGAGTGTGTTTTAACCAGTTTACTTTCTTCTTCAATTTGATACTGTTCATCGTTGTCACCAAGAACAGGTTCTGTGTCAGTGAACAGGTGAGCAAGGTGGAATGGTGTAACAAAATATGCCCAGCTTTTCCAATCAACTCTGTCTCCCCAGAAGACAAGCGACTTTTCTCTTGGTCCTTGCCCCTTAGCCTTATGCCAAATATTTATGAGACTTAAAGCTTTCGATGGCGAGAATTTCCTCCTTGCCATTAAAATGGATTCCAATTCAATTCTCCACCCATCCCCACCCCTAACTTTGGGGGGCTTGTTTATTTTGTTTGTTTGGTGGTTTCAGTTACTTTTTTAAAAACTGGCTTGTTTTTTATCTTATGCGTGTGTTTGCCGGCTTGTGTATGTGAATACTGCATGCACACCTGGTGCCCAGGGAGGCCAGAGGAAGGCTCCTAATTCCCCAGAACTGTACCTACAGACGGCTGTGAGCTGCCATGTGGGTGCTGGGAGCTAACTCTAGTCCGCTGCAAGAGCAACAAGTGCTCTTAAATTGCTAAGCCATCTCTCCAGCACCACCTTTAGCTTTTATTTCAGGTAGACTTTCCTTCTGTAGCCCAAACTGCCCTGGAACTCAATATAGACTGACCTGGTCCTAAACTCATGACCGTCCTCCTCCTGCCTCAGCTTATAGTGCTGAGTTTATGGACATGAGCCACCACGCCCAGCTCTACTCCAAATCTATGTATGAGAGATGTATCAGTAATACAACACTGTGACAGATGAAATCACTAAACTATCCATTCAATTGTTTATATCTAATCTCCGTATGAAGGGAGGTATTAACATTAGGAAGCACATATTGAGAAGATTCTGTAGCCTTACAGGAACGAACCGGTTGCTTTGTGTACCCTCCCCTGTTTCTCCCAACATGGAACATCGGTTTCCTTTGTGAGGATATTCACTCCCCACCCTTTATTTTATTTTATTGAGACACAGCCCTGGCTGGCCCAGAAACTGCTGTGTAGAAAAGGCTAATATCAACGTCACAGAGTAGCGCTGCTTGGCTTTTGCATTTGACTAAAGGTACTGCTACCTCCTTAGGCGGCTCAACACATTCAGTTAGTCTTTAGATTAGTATAGCTCTTTCTTACAACACACTTGTTTAAGGAATGCATGGTTTCTCCGATTCTTTTTTGTTTGAGTTACACTTGGAGGACCCTTGGGTCTTGAACTTGATAAAATATGCAAAGTCCATTCTCAGAACTTGATAAAATATGCAAAGTCCATTCTCATTTACGGAAGAATTTCTCTGCCTGAAAACAGGGAATACAATGTTACCGATCCATCCTGCGGTGCTACGGAACAAGACTGTCTCCTATACTAAAACAAAACAAAGAGACAAACAAAATAAAAACCACTTTATTTATTCAAAAGAGTTTCCCATATATTACTACAAAGACATATCACTCTATGGCATGTTGAATCATTTTCCAAGGGACTGACAAAGACTCCCAGGATTACATGTGTTAAGTGAACTGAGCAAAAAACAAACAAGTTAGTGGAAAGTAAGGTAAGGGCAGAAGAAATCTGACCTTCGGTAATGAGTGGATAGGCACGTGTAGAAACTAATAGTTTAGAAACTTTCATCCTCTGTCTGAGTCTATTGTACTGTCACATGTAATGGAACAAAACTTAAATATATACATGTTTACAAAAAACTTTCTCTGGATTTGAAGAAGTAGTTTGATGGTAGCAAGTTCAAGGCCTGAACCAGGTCTCCCAACAGTAATGTATCATTTAAGCTCTTTGGGGGCTGGAAAATGGTATTTGGTGGCTAAGAGCACTCATAGCTCTTCAAAAGGTCCTGAATTTGGTTGTCAGCACCCAGCCACATCACGTGACTCACAACTACTTGTAACTGCAACTTCAGGGGTTTCTACAGCCTCCTTTGGCCTCTGTGGGCACGGGCGTATACATACACACATACATATAAATAAATAAAAGTATTTTAAAAGCTCCTGTGCAGATTTTTTGTTTTCAATATTGGCTTCCAAGATGAGACTTGTTTTTGTTTTGTTGTTGTTTTGAGGAGTTTCACTATAGAGACCAGGGTAGCTTCAAACTCACTAGCCTTGTTTGTGCCTCAGCCTCTGGCTGCTAGGAATCCAAGTATGTAACATCGAGTCTAGTTACAGGGAGACATTTTTATGGACACATATACAAGATAAAAATTGGCAGTAACGGCCTAGGGAAAAACACACTTGACCAAACAGCCACCCGGAACAGGATTGTCATTTATGACCTTCTAATATCACACAGCATCTCTTCCCAGGAGACTAATTCCTTTTTTAAAAAAAAAAAAAAAAAAAAAATTATCTGAAAAGAAGTTTTGAGTCGATTTGCAAAATAAAAGTAGCATTCATTCACTGTTAAAATCCACACATAAAAAGAAAGCTAGTCTGTTCGTTCAACCTTCAGCACCTGAACTCTGAAGTAATCATTGACAGGCGACTTGGGAAAAGCAAGCATTGTAGCAGCAAACAGAAGCACTATAAAGTGGGGTAGCAGTTATCAACTCGAGCAAGCTATTTTCTGAAACTTCAAGTAATGTTTAAATCACACTGAATTCCATCCCTCAATTATTCTGCTTCCTGCCTTTTAGCCTTACAGCTCTCTCTCCCACTCCCTTTTCAGGAAGGAACCGTGGAAATAATCCAGTCTGATCCTGTCGTTTACCAGATGAGGAAACTCACACCATAAAAGGTTCAGTGACTTGCTCAGAGGTCATAGGTGTAATTAGTAGCAGACTCATGTTAAAAACCTAGGTCTCTTGCCTTCTAGCCCAGGCACAACATGCAGGAACCATGGTAGTGGGAAGCTCATTTTGCAGACAGGATTTACAATACCCAATTTTTAAATCTACTTTTATTTTTGGAACCATGGATCGAACCCAGGGCCTTAAACTTGCTAGGCCACTGAGCTAAAACCCCAACCCCTTTAAATCTACTTTTAACATATAGCTCAAAGCATCACTTTAAGAAGTTCACACAGGACAGAATGGTGCCTGCCTTTAATCCCAGCACTTGGGAAGCAGAGGCCAGTGGATATGTGTGAGTTCCAAGCTAGCCTGGTCTACAGAGCAAGATCCACAACAGCTAGGAGCTACATAGAGAAACCCTGTCAGAAAGAAAGGAAGGAAGGAAGGAAGGAAGGAAGGAAGGAAGGAAGGAAGGAAGGAAGGAGAAAGAGAGAGGGAGAGAGAGAGAGAGAGAGAGAGAGAGAGAGAGAGAGAGAGAGAAAGAAAGAAAGGGGAGGGGAAGGGAAGGGAAGGGAGGAAAAAGGGGGGGAAGAGAGATATGAAATTCACAATGTTTAGATACTGTGGAAATTTTCATGCAAATGAGAGATCTGCTTTATACACACTGACAATCTTTTGAAGAAGTGAAGCAGAAGGGAGTCCTTACTTTCCAATGCCATGGCTGAATTAAATGTTTGATACTAACCCAGGAACCCCACAGTCTGTCGCCTGATTATGTGGGCTCTCTTCCATGGCGACAGAAATGCAGAGACTGGGCCTTTTCACTAAACAAATGTGCTTCTAGGCAACTTCAGGCCAATTTAAACCAAACCACTTTGGTCTGGTTCAGGCCAATAAACCACTAAAGGTCATACTCCAGTTCCCTCCCCCATTCCCTTGGAGCCTTTCAGCATTATAACAACAGTTTAAAAGCACCTTCTGTCACATCATCCCCCTCAAGTCACACCCTTAATAGGAACCTTTCAGTTCACTTCCTTCCTGATCCCTGCCCCACCCCAGTCCTCCAGCTACCGGGCTGTGTATCTCTTAGGTCCTTTGTTAACTGCGGTTCTAAGGGTTGAGGACAGACTGGAGAGTCCCACCCAGCAGGTATATGAGACAGGTCTGGCTGAAGTGTTAGGCCACAAATGATGAAGTATAAATTTATAGAGAGACATATGGAGCAGGTCCCAGAGAGCTCTAAAAACCCGAGAAAGTTAGACTTGGCTCCCAAAGGCATGGAGAGTCTTTGAAGGTTCATGAGGAACATGTTGTGAGGAAATGAAATTTTCAAGAAAATGAACGGTTGGTTTGAGTGGATGGTAGGAACATGGGAGGTCCCTGGAAGACCAATTACAAGGTTGGTATAATGCTCAAAGCACTAAAACATTGCGGGCTTGAACTGAAGCAACAGCAGTAAAAGTGGGTTGAAGATAAGGGTGTAGGAGGTTTGCCAACGGGACGCCAGCTAGGCCTTAGAAAAAAGATGGGAAGAAAGAATCAAAGCTGCATCGTGGTTTGCTTTCAACCCTACATGATTCGATGCAACAGGACAACAGAAGGTTTTAGATCCATGGGTGCTGTAACTGTGGCATGATGGTTCCAACAGCCCGCCGGTGAGGACATCTTTTCCCCTGAGATAGCTGGGTGAAAAACAGAAAGTGGAGAAGCATCCATGGAGACAGAAGATGTCAAAATATGAAAAGAGCAGGATGCATTCATCAAAGCAAAAAAATTAAAAAAGGGCTGGAGAGATGGCTCAGTGGTTAAGAGCACTGGCTGTTCTTACAGAGGTCCTGAGTTCAAATTCCAGAAAGCACATGGTGGCTCACAACCATCTGTAATTGGATCTGATGTCTCTTTCTGTTGTGTCTAAAGACGACTACAGTGTACTCATATACTTGAAATAAATAAAATAAATCTTAAAAAAAAAGATAGGACAAGAGGGGAAGAGAAAAGCAGAGTTGCAGAGTAAAGGAAGTAACACACCTTTGGAAGGAAGAAGAAGCTCATGTCAAATTTAGCTAAGGGGAAGAAAAATTAATAAACGCCTTACAAAGAAATGTAAAAGCTCAAGGAATTGATTTATTAATATTATTATTATTGTTGTTCTTGTTGCTGTTGTGTGCATGTGTACTGTGTGTGTGAGCCCATGTGACACAGTGCAGCTGTGGAGGACAGAGGACAACTTTTTGAGTTCTTTCCCCCCACCTTTGCGTGACTTCTGAGGAACATTCTCAGGTTCCCAGGCTTTTGCAGCCACTGCTCATACCCACTGAGCTATCCATCCCTTCAGCCCTGCCAAGGAGTCCTAAAGGAAAGAACCCCTAAGACTGTAACAAACCCTATTTTCTCAATAGTATTCCTCAGCTGTACAAATAAAACTGTCGAGTCTTTTGTTCAGCAGCATTCAAGCCCCGAAGTTTGGCTTTCAGTACTAAGTTGACTGGATTGTTCAAGCCAAGGGGTGGACATTAGCAATGAAACCACTGCTTCTTAACCTTCCTAGTGCTGTGACCCTTTAATAGGGTTCCCCATGTTGTGGTGACCGCAACCATAAAATTCTTTTCGTTGCTGCTTCATAACTGCAATTTTGCTACTGTTATGAACCGTCGTGTAAATATTTCTGGAGAAAGAAGTTTGCCAAGGATGTCGTGCCCCGCGGGTTGCAAACTGCTGAACTAGAGCACAGGGAGTACTGATGAATGGTAACATCAGGAGAATAGGGTTTAAGAGGCAAAGCTCAGCTTTTTCTGTGGGCATGTAGCACATACATTGCCACAGAAGTCTTCGTTCAATGTTTCTCCCGTCAAGACCACAGGGGTCATTCTGCCAGCATCTCCAGTCCTTTGAAATTCATCTATTCCAGGCCATCTAAATAGGTAAGAGGTTTGAAGAGAAAGGGGGCGCTGGATGACCTGTGGAGCTAACCAGCAGCAGGAGAGACAGAGAACCACACACAGTTTGGTGATGCACACCAAGAGCTTGAAAAATCCTGCTTCAACTGCAGGTTGCAGATTATAAGACACCAAATGGCTCCTGTGGAAAAATCCTTTTCTTTTTCACAAAAGAAACAGTTATCCTGCGATTGGTAAAGCAAAGAAATAGTAATTTCTAGTCATCACTGAGTAACCAAGAACTACCCTGCTGCTTTTGCCAAACCTGCTACTGTTCTTACAGGGCCTACTCAGCTCCGCACTTGACAGAATACGCATGATATGTACAGTATCCGCACTTGACAGAATATGCATGATATATACAGTGTCTCAAGTTCCATCCACTCGGCACCGAAATAACTCCACACCTGTGCTAAACACAGCTGCAACTGTGATATCTATCCAAGGTGGGAATGCAGTGATATTCACTTAGAAACAACCAGCTAAATAATCAAAATAACCTTTACAGTACTCCTTTCCCCTCACTGGCCGATTGCTTTACTATTCGCTATCACATTAGAAGACTCTGGAGTAGAGGCACCTTGCTATCGGCGGTGTTTCTTAACCTCTCTGGGCCCCAGATAAATGGCTCTGGCTTATCTATTAAGTGGTGATAATAATACCTATGACATAGACTGACTGGGGAGATAAACTAAATAAACACTTTATATCCACTGGCAAACTGCCCTGTATATAAGCATTGCTCAATAATTGTCAGCTGCTACTATTAGAAAGCAAACGCGGGGTTGGGGATTTAGCTTAGTGGTAAAAAGGAAAAGGCCCTGGGTTCGGTCCCCAGCTCCGGAAAAAAAAAAAAAACAAAAAAAAAAAAAAAAAAAAAAAAAAAAAAAAAAAAAGAAAGCAAACGCGCATTGTTTTCAAGGAAGCAGATCCAAGTCATATCATATCTGGAGCATATGGCATATGATAAGGTCTAGACAATACATTTGGCCATAAAGTAAGACTTAAGAGAACCCAAAAGCGTGGCTATTAAATGATCTATGTCTTTAAAACAAAGGTTTCTTTTTTTTAATGGTGCCGGAACTTCACATGCTCTAAATAATTACTACAGAGCCACACTCTAGCCCCTCCCACATATTTTGCATGTTATTAAAAGGCTTATCTGTGCTTGCATCCTTATAATTACACATTCATTCTGTAAATTGGAGCCTTTATAGTAATAATGCAATCAGATGGCCCTGGAAACCCCACTAGGAAGTCGAATCCCCCAGAAATAAGAGTCCTAGGCACTTTCCTGTCAGGTGTAGCACCCCCACCCCCACCACTAAGCATTCCTCTTTAAGGCTCTGATGACTTCCCATGATAAGACAGGGCCGTGCAAGGAGCATTAAAATAAACTTCCGTGAGAGCAATAATTCAAACTCCCTTTTGTTTCTTGGGTTTGCACTATGCTGAGCTGGAAAAATATATCCTTTATCTTACTTTTCCTGCATAAAACTGTTGTTCCTGGAGAATCTGGAACCAAGTAACTAGAGAACTCGAAGAAAGGACATAGGAAATACTTTAATAACACTGAAAGCCTGAAACACTTAGTGCTACCAAGAACACATGTTGTGAATGGAATCCTGAACGACCTCGGTTAGATTTGTTCACACGTATACTATGTTATACTTAGCTCAGGGGAAAAAATATTCTAACCCAACCAGTTGGGTCGGCAACTGCATCCAAAAACCTAAGCAACCCAGATAGCTTTCAGTACAGCCAAGAGTAGGATGCTTTCATATTCTGCCCCAGAGCTGAGGGTTATCGAGCCATCAACTCTGAACTGGAAGATAAGCTTTCGTGTATAAATGAGGCCTTTATGATGGTGTTCATTTTAAACAGGACTCTGAGAGAAAAGATCCTCCTTCAGAAATTTCCAGGATCTGAACCTCAGAAACTACCTTCAGAAAGAGGACAGCGAGACACTGCTCACTGGAACTGCAGTACTTTCAGCGTGAGACGCACGTAACTTTATATTTCAAGCAAACCACGTTAAAAACAAAACAAAACAAAAACTATAAACGCTAGGAATGGTAGCAGGTGCCTGTCCCAGCCCCAGAGAGGCAGCTAGCAGTAGGAAAATCAATTGAACCTGTGAGTTCTAGGCCAGCCTACAATATGGTTAAGACCACACACATATACACACAGAGACACAAAGGAAAAAAAAAAACAATTGGAATTCTATACCATTTACTTAACCAAATATATTTCTCACTGTTCAGCACACTTATAAACCATCTGCTTTCGAAGTGCTCAGTGGCCGTGGCTGCTGTGCCAACAGTAGAAAAATATTGAATCTAGAACCTCTGACATAAGCCAGTGGGAAAAGGTGCTTGACCCCAGCTAGGTGACCTAAGTTTTATCCCTGGTTCTACATAGCGGAAGGAGAAAAGTGAAGTCCTCCAAGTTCCACACATGCACCAAAAGGACCCATGCAGATGAGCATGTAAATGAGTGTAAACTTCCTGAATTGCTGCTGGCATATCTGAAAGACATGCCAAACGCCTCTACCCTCTCAGCCCCTTGCCGTCTCTGCAGGAGCCTTTTCCATTTCACCCAGCACAGACAGGGAGTTCTGGGGAGAAATATGACGGCTGAGAGGATGTGTTTTAAACAAATCAGACTGGAAACCCCAACCCATTTACCAACAGAAATGAAAATAAACAAGGTAGTTCTGCGGCTGAGTGACCTCTATGGGTTAAAAAGGCTTGCCTGGGAAGGGAGCCCTGGAAAGTCAATCACCACTTGCAACCCTGTATTCAAGAGATAAGTATCCCAGGCTTCTAGCATGTATCCATGCAGTTGGACTAGATCGAAGGTAACAGGAGACTCTCAGGGATCTAAATTAAAGGACTTAAGGTTTTCTTTATTCAGACCCCACCCCCACCCATACAGAGGGCCCTTCAATCTGGCCCTTCCCTAGAAAGCGCATTTCTCCCCAAGACGTAGAACAGCTGCCTTGTTTGTTCACTATGAAACTAAGAACCCTGTCTCAGCAGTTCATTTTCTTCCAGAAGCAAAGGCAAACGAAAAAAAAATATTTGCCTTCTCCTTACCGCACCTGGCCTTCTACATCCCCAATCCCAGTGCCAGCACGAAACACTTTCAAGTAGCTAGCACTAATTAAAGAGAAGACAACTTCTACTAAACCCTCTGCATTGCCCCACCTCCACACTTCCTCTCCGCCCTGGCCCACTTTGACGAATGCTGTGAAATCATAACCAGACAGGCACAGACTACAATCCCTACCCCCATTTCTCTTCAGATCCATTTCAGACACCTTCAGCTCAAGAGAAACATACAAACCTGAGTTCTCGGAGTCTTAGAGACCGGCACTCCTTCCCGTTTTCCCCCTGAGCTGGGTGTTTCCTGGTATTACCCTAGGTCTCTATAACAAAGCTTAGTGCACAGACGTTGTTCAATGAATAGAAATGCCTGCCTAGACTGCAGAGGGAGGGAAGGAGGAACCGTCAGAGCACCCTTGGAAAGCACCATTTTGATCCTATCACAGCAGTAATAAAAATTGCATTTCCCTTCAAGAAAGGGGGATGGCAAGCAGATAAAGGAAAATTAGAATTGTTAATGGTGGCCACTATCTGGAGAAAAAAATCTTGAAAATGGGGGTATTGGTGGGGATGAGAGGTAGCGTTTGCATGTACACATTGCCAGAAATATTTTTTCCTGTTGAATACCTACTAAGATCTAGGCACTCTCTAGTACTAAAGGAACAAATATCCTTATGTTCAGATGCGTATATTAGGGAGGTCAAGATGAACACTAATATATTAACATGGCTAAGAGCTGGGGATGTATCTCAGGAATAAAATTGCCTAGCACTTTTACCCCCAAAGAATATCAACACCCAGCTCATAATAAAGTGTTAAACACTTAGGAGGTGGGGGTGGGGGCAATGTGGGAGAAAGTGTTAAGGGACAATTTGGCAAATCATAAGGGACTTGCTACATTGCTTGGAGGGGAGGGGAAGGGAGCCCAATCACTTCAGAAATGTACAATAAAAGGATTGAAGTTGAATGGGTGTGGCAGCACATAGGCCTTTAATTCTAGCACTCAGAAGCCTGAGGCAGGAGGCTAGAGAGAAAAACAAATCCCAGCATGGTGGTACAAGTCTGTGATCTCAACACTCTGGAGGCTGAGGCTGGAGGACTGCTGTGCATTCAAAGTCATTCTGGGCTACAGAGTAATAACACTGGATCCAACAAAATAGAATGAGTTGAAATATGTCCAAGCTACAGAGAACACCTTATACAATGACACAGAAGTTGGAGGTATAACCAGTTTGGAGAGGAGAGCTTAATTTCTCTTGGTGTTTGGAGCCTAGGTTTATGTGAAAAGAAAATGGACAGACATTGTTGGAAAGGCAACACACTTTCAGATAAAGGTATGACTAGTGTTTAGGCCATGGTGTTCAGAATTTATTGTGATACCTGAGGGAAAATCCTGAAGGACTTTTCCATTTTTTTTCTTTATTCACTTTTTTTTTTGGAGACAATATCTTATAGCCCAGGATAGCTGAGAACTCATGGCAATCCTCCTGTCTCAAGCTTTCAAATGCTGGAATCCCAGGAGTGAGCCATCATTCCTGGTTTAGGTTTTGTTTTGGAGACAAAGTATCAATAGGCAAAACCAGACTGGGATTACGAAAATGAGCCACCATGCCCTGTGCCTGAAGGATTTTCACAGAGAAATGGCTATTTCACTTTATTTAAAGACTAACAGTTAGCAATGACAGGGAAGAATGACTATAGGACAAGGCTAGTTATCAACTGAATGTTAGCTATATCAGTGGCTCTGGTGAGAAGTGGCAAATGTTGACACTTAAAGAATGACTGAATATAAGTAAGAGAGGTCTAGGACAGAAAGTAGATAGATTTCTAAAATTTCGTCAGTGTTCTCCTTGGATCTTCCCACTGATCCCTAATCTCAACATTGTTCTCAGATACTCATACCTAGGCCAGAGATAGAGCCTTCTAGAGCTAAGCTCCCCACACCCTTTGATAATTTACAATGACTATTGTCAGATGCTTCAAATGACTAAGGAGGAGGGGAAGTGAGAAAGAAAGCCAAAATCAAGCTAGGCACTTGAGAGGCAAAAGCAAGATAAGCTCTGAGTTTGATGCCAGCCTGATCTACAGAAAGTTTCAGGATAATCAGGGCAACATAGAGACCTTGTTGGGCAGGGGAGGGGACAAAATCATGGGGGAAACAATTCACCATCAAAGTGAGTTGAGCATTTTGGGATTTAGAGTTTTAAAAGAACCTTGCATTGCCTAAGATGGTTCTCAGGGTTCCTGTTGCTACTATTTCACCCCAAAGCATTTCTATAGATTCTTAACCACAATGGAGCACTCCATTAAAAGTTTCTCCTTTAGCCTGGTGGTGGTGGCCCATGCCTTTAATCCCAGCACTCAGGAAGGAGGTAGAGACAGATGGGTCTCCATGAGTTCCAGGACAGCCAGGGCTGCACAGAAAAACCCTGTCCAGGAAAAAAAACCAAAACAAAAAATATGCTCTTTTAATAACTTTAGTCCAAATTCTAATAAATGTCTATTACATATATCAGTTAAAAAAATCTTGAATTTACTTCCTCGGCTGGTAGGCCAGAATCCTTGCTCTTTCTGGCTCATATTGGAAACGGCATGCAGATACCAGTAATCAAAAGTTAGCTGCACAATGTTGGAAAGCAACATCCAAGAAAGCTGCTCACTTTTTCAAATGGTATATGGTTTCAAATTACTAGCTTGGGGTGTTTTTTGAAACAATATCTCTTTTTTATAACAAACTTCTGACCACTATTTATGCATATGTTTCAACTCTTTCTAGAAAGGTCATTCTGTTATGTTAAAAAAATAATCTCTTAAATAAAAATAATTTTAACAAAGTGGCTTCAAATGTAAAATAATTTTGAATACTTATACTAGGGGAGGACCCAGGCTAATGGCTTACTTTCTTCTGACAGGCCTGCCTCTCCCAGTCACAGAATAAAGGGAAATTATGATTCATAACAAAACAAAACATACAAGACAGCAGAATCTCAGCCAAGACTATTAAGAACTATAATTATTACCACAAAGCTCTCACACAACATTTTAAAAGCCCTGTACTGGACTTGTCTTCTAAGGATACACTGTACAGTATATATAGTATATTATAAAATACTAAACAGGAGTATCTAGCTGTGTACACTGAAAGTATACTGCATGTACAGAGAGCATTAACACTTGGAACACAATGGATGAAGCATGTTTATGAAGCAACACTAACAGAGATTTAGCATAAAATGTTTGCATTTTATACGTGGTTCCCAAATGAGACTAAATTGCATCAACACCCAGTACATAGCATGGAGCAGGTATGACTAATATTAAAAGAGTAGACAGCTATATGCAAAGAAATATGCAGTAGAGAGTTACTAAGTCTTTGGTGAAATACTATATGTACACACTCAACCACATACATTAGTGAAAAATTCCTGCTGCAGTAACTTTGCCCAAGATTTACTGTCAAAGCTTGTAAGTGGATATCCTGGGAAGAGTGCATGCCTGTTAGAAGGAAATCTCTAAGCGAATGCACAACTCATGCTTATTACAGCTGCAGCAGAAGAGGGCCTACTAGCAAAATAAAATTCATTTGGAAGCGCTTGGAATTGGATATAATCCAGATCTGAGAAGTAAAATGTCGCAATGTCTCTGCGGTCTCAGAGAAAGAGAAAATGACAATTTATTTATTCTGCAGAACAATTTGCTACCAATAAAATATTATTACCAAACGTCACTTTGCTAGAAGGATCTTGGGCCCTTAAGAGAGAATGAAGTTTTAAGTAGAAAGTTAAGATGCAGGCTGAGAAAGAAAGACCTATTTTTCTTCTTCTTCTTCCTTTTTTATTTTTGTCAGAGCTGGGGACCAAACCCAGGGCCTTGCACTTGCTAGGCAAGCACTCTACCACTGAGCTAAATCCCCAACCCCAAGAAAGACCTATTTTGATAGCATGTGTGACAGAAAAGGGTCCTACAGGACTCCCAGCTACTTGAAAGTGAAAAATCTAAACAGAATTTTAAGAAAAGTATCACCAGATGCTCTAAAGTTTCCAAAGTTCTAAGCAAGCTACAACCTAAAAAGCAAAAGAAGGAGGTTATCACAGGCAGAGGAGAGCTGGGCAAGGCAGAAAGGTAACGTCCAAAGTGGAAATTCAGAAAACTCTCACCTGAATATGGTCTACCAATAGTTACTGGTAAAGAACAAGAATAGTAGTTGGTAAAGAACAAGAATATTATTGGATGCTTAATCTTCCCTTTCACATAGGTAAACGGAAGAACATGAAAAGGCTTGGGAAGGCATAAAGACTAAGACGAAGCGATTAATAAAATGCAGAGGGGCTGGGAGATGGCTCAGTGGTTAAGAACAACAAACGGCTGCTCTTCCCGAGACCCGGGTTCAATTTCCAGCACCCACATGGCAGCTCACACCTGTCTGTAACCCCAGTTCCAGGGGATCTGGCCACCTCACACAGACACATGTGAAGGCAGGCAAAACACCAATGCACATAAAATTTAGAAAAATAATTAAACATAGTATACAAAGTATCTTCTCACACCTGATCTCCAGGAGAAAGAAATCAAAGGTGGAATACTTCTTGTAGAATATAACATGGCAGAGGAAAAAGAACTACAATGAACTTTCCACTAAATATTGAACATTTTCTTCTCTTCCAAACAAATAGTGAAAGCTTCATAAACACGTGGTTAAAATACCCAGCCATTCAAAAGTGCTTGCAACTCAGGGTAATTCGCTGAATAAAAGAAGTGGGAAAGCCCAGTCTAAATACGCACACTGGCTGAACTGTAGCTCAGAGGCAGAACAGTTGTCTAGCAGATGGAGGGCCGAGGTTTTATCCCTATCACTGAAAAGAAATGGTATGAGCTGTGGAATTCCAGTGCTACGCTTAAAGATGTAATAATGGCTGTTAAAGTGGGGCATAACATCTTCTTCCTGCCAAGGGAGAGGAGTCTGTAAATATTGTCATGTGATTCTTTCTCTTTCTTTTTCTTTTTTTCTTTTCTTTTCTCTTCTTTTCTTTTTTCTGAGAAAGTGTCTCACTATAGAACCCTGGCTGTCCTAGAACTTGCTATGTAGACCAGGCTGGCCTCAAACTCATAAAGGTCCATCTCACTCTGCCTTCGGTGTGCTGGGGATTAAAGGCACGCTGATTAAAGACCTCCACAGCAGGCTGTCCTGTAATTCCTATAACTCAAAAAAAAAAAAAAAAAAAAAAAAAAACTATTTTAGGAACTACCAGCATTCCTTGCAAAAATGCTGTGCCTTTAAATAAAACGATAGATAAGAACTGTTTTTGTAGTTTATCCCCTCGACTGCTTCAAATTAACTGATGCATCTTCAAATGAGCACACCACAAAAGGTAGGCCCTTACTGTTAGTAGTACTAGTCGAAGTGTGCAAACATTCAGGCTCTGGATCGTATTTTATTTTTCTGCGATGAGAATAGAATTTTTGCAAAGCTTCATATTTGTAAATGCTCCATTACTGAAATTTATGTCTCCAGCTCTAGATTCTCAATATGTTAGTCCAGGCTGGCCTGGAAAACTGGCATTTCTAAAAATATTCGATATTTGCAAGATATGTAGTGGCTTGAATTTTTTTTTAGCAGATAAATAAAAAAAAATGAAAATAAACGAGTTGAAACCAAAATAGTATTAGGAAAATTCTACAACTTCAACTTTTAATCAAAGCAGAGAGTTACCAAATCAGTATCTTCGCTTTCATTATGTCTGAAAGAACACTAGGCAACTTACTTTGAGAGGGAACAACTCATTAAACCAGGGCTTACAACACGTCCAGGCTGAACCTCCAGTTAATTTACTGAGATAGATAAGTTATCCCGCGAGGGGATGAGGGGGCCAGACGGATGACGCAGTAGTGAAAGACATCAAGGGTAATGGTAACGACCTTCTAATATTTCAACATGCAAGCACGATTCTTCTGCGGGATGATTTAACAGTTTGAGTTCCTCTTATCTAGCCACTGCAGGCGAACCAGTTCTTTATCTCTTTACCATGGGAACACAAATAACTACCCCACGGAGGCTAAGGGTCAGACCCTGAGAATCAAATCATTGACTTGGTCTAGTGCATCTGCTCAGAGTCCAATCGTCCCCTTGGCAAATCCCTATGCGGCTAAGAGCAAACCTAATTTCGGATGCAAATAGGTAGGCCTGCTCCCTAAAATACTCTGGCCCCTGTTAAACCAGTTCCCTAAGAAGGTTTTGCTCCGGCACCCCCCCTTCCCGCGCGCGCCCCTCCCCTCCCCCAAACACTCTGTGGTTGCTTCGCAGGAATTTCCAATGAAACAGCAACTGTCGCTAAGGTAACTGCGAGCAGAGCAGGGCTCAACCTGACAGAGCGTGCAGGGTCTGGAAGCTGGGAGCAGCGTAGGCTAAGCAATTCTGAGCCGGTGGTGGCACGGGAGGGGCGGGGGCCAGGGCCTCGAATGCAAAGGAGCGGCTCTGGGAGGCCAGCGCTAGTGCAGCCCCGCGTTTGGCAGGAAGAGGAGGGGAAGATGCGGTGAAGGAGAAGCGGACCGGAGAGGGAGGAGGGAGAGGAAGCCCAGGCAGGGCGGGCCGAGGGATGGAAGGAGGGACCAGAGGAGGAGCCCAGGCGGCAGCAAAGCCCGCGCGGGGCTAGGAGCACATCGGGGCGGAGTCCCGGGCGAAGGGACCGCAGCCTCACCAAGGGCCTTGAGCCCTCCTTCCTCGGCCTCCTCCCCTCCCTCCTTTCCATCTCAGCAGCGCCCTCACCCTGCCTCTGGCTGCCTCATACAAAAGCAAAATGTCCGCCATCTTCGGAGTCGATTGCTGCCGCCGTGCTAGGAGCTCGGCCCTCCCGTGCCTTCTCTGCACGGACTGCTCATCTCCGGGCCCCTCTCTGCGACCCCCGACCGCCGCCACCCGCCCCGCTCCTCCCGCCCTTCGGCGTCCCGCACTCCAGCCCGTCCTGCAGGGCGACGCAGGATCGCCACGGGTGGAGGCAAAAGGGATCAGCAGCCCCAGGCTAGTGGACCCGCACGTTCTTCCCGCCCACCGCTCCCCTGCTGGCCTGTTTACCTTGATGCAGTAGGGAGGCTCGTCGTAGGTGACCAGCATGTACCTGTCTCCGCGGCTGGCCGGGTCCCGGGCGCGCAGCTGCGGGGCGAGGGATGACGGAGGGGTCGCGTAGGAAAGCGTAGGAAAGGAGAGGAAGCGATACAAACGTTACAGAAGCACCTCAGTCCACCACCCCCCCCATCCCGCAGGAGCGACCCCCTCATCTCCTTTCCCCTCCTTTTACCTTCAAGAATAACTCCACAGCGCCTTTGGCAATGTCCAAATAGGAGGTGCCCAGGTCAGTGCGCTGGTTCATGGAGGCGGACGTATCTATGAGGAACAGCAGGATGGGCATCTTCCACTACACCGCTGGTTCTGGTCCCCACTTTCCCGGCCCCTTTGCCCTCAATGCCACGTATGGCTACCCAAATCCTGAACTCTCACAGAGCCAGGGAGCAAGAGGAAAAGAGGGGAAACGGGATGGGATAGATGGGACCGCTCCCGGCCTCTTTCTGCAGCCCCAACTCCTCTCCCTCCAAGGGAACTTGAAAGTGTGAGTGTGTGTAGGTCTCCGGGCCGTCTCTCTTCCCCTCTTCTGCCACCACTACTGCCCGCCGCTGCTGCCGCTGCCAGGACTACTGCCTAAGCATCCGTCCACGCTCACTAGAGCGCTCGCCCCAGACTGAGAGCCCTCTCTGTTCACTGACACAACTTCTGTCTGCTCACCTACCATCAGCACCATGTGACCAGAACCCACGCCATTGGCTGCCAATTATGTTTAATTTACATATTCATTAGATGACTGGGTAAAGGGAGGGACTTGGACAAAGCCTAGGAGTTGTAGTTTGAACCCATGCTGGAGGTAAGGGGCGGGGGAGTAAAAGACCCTCTTTAAGCTAAGATTCTCCTTTAAAGGATTTAGAAGCCGTTAGGATAATTTGTTTGGTCGTTTGGATGGATTTTCTTTCGTGCTTCAAAGATGGTCATTCGAAAGGAAAAGAGAATTGAGCAACAGTTGTAGAAAAACAGATGTTTAGGCAGGCTACACACAAAACGCTGTGTGAACTACAATCAATCAATCCTGCCAGTGGCTAAGACCAAAACATTTCAGTAGCAGCAAACTTCTTTCCTGGCCAGAGTTGCTCAAATTCCTTTAGATTAGTCCCTCTTCCTGATCACTGTTTACGTGTCGTTTATGTGTTGTATTCAGCGTGTAGCTACTTAAAAAGGAAGCTATCGCGGAAACAGTTAACCTAAGCTGTCCTTTTGTAAGGACAGGCTTTTTTGGGCTTTGAAACACTGGCCAGCCTGTGATACTTGAACCACCACTGTTGGGTCTGTGCAGCATTTATCCATGGGTGGTATTTATTCTGCTTCAACTCAGGTTTATTGAACGTCCACAAAAGTGCCAGGCACCCTAGTAGACTCGTTTAATCTGAGACATGTAGTGTCGATGGTACTGAAACAATTTTCAGTAGAGGGAAGTTGTCAACTCTGGCTCCATGTAAGTACTCAGTAACTGGTCAACTACACTTGGCTTTCCACTTCTTATGACTCGATTTTAAAATTTGTACCTCAGGCTAGTCCTGAACTCTTCAACATATCCTACAAGCATGTGCTACTCCAATTGCTGTGACATTAGTTTTAATAGAGACTATGAGGCAAGGTTGCAGCACAGGAGTACAATGTTTGCTCAGTTCATGTGAGGCGCTGAATTTGATTCTCCAGCAATCCTGATGGCACAGCCCAATGATGATGATGAGACAGTATTTCTAACAATGCGCTGTACACAAGTTGGAATCTTGAGCTTCGATGACTACAATTTTAATACAACATGAAGATCGCATACGTATCTGCAAATGTTTTTATATTGTTTGAGATATTCTATGTATATGTTCTATGTGATATATTATATATATATAATATATATAATGTTTTCTGAGAAATAAGATTTCAGAAGTGAATCCATGACAGTTAATGAACCACAAACAAAAAAGGTGATGCTAGTCAAAACAGCATGGCAGCACTTACTCGTGGTTTAGAAATTCAGGTTTCATGGGCAAGGAACAAGGTGTAAAAAGAGGGACTCTGGGTTAGGGGGAATGGTGTGAACAAGAGTGAACCGAAGACCTCTCTATGCGTGCTGCAGGCCAGCATATGGAAGTACAGAGAATGACTCGGGAGTTAAGAATGGAAAGACTCCTAAAGCCCCCGTTTCCATCTGTTTTAAATAGTTGTGACAAAGGGGCTGGAGACGTTGCTCATTGGACAGGAGTACTTACTGCTCTTGCAGAACACATTGAGTTTGGTTCCTAGAACTCACTTAGAAGGAGCGGAACTTCCTGCAAGTCCAGGTCCAGGAGATTCAACACCTTCCTCTGGCTTCTGTGGGCACTATGCACAAAAGCATGCATATAAATAAAAATAAAAATAAATCATTAAATATTACTGAAGGAAGGTCATATCTACATGGGCTAAGGGGCTAAATAAAAGTTTATGACCAGTGGATGCCTGTGTGGTATTTTTTTTGTATTGCTTTGTAGTAAATTATCACAAATTCAGCAGCTTAGCACATACTTAAATGTTATCTCATGGTCTGATTAACTGGATTCCTGCTCTGTCTCACAAAAAGCTGTGGTCAGGGTATTGGCCCGGCCACATTTTTCATCTGGGAGCTCAACTGGGAATGAATCAGCTCTGTAAAGCTCAGGAAGGCTGCTGGCAAAATTCGTCTCATTATGACTAGTGTGTGTAAGGGCTGAGGGCCACCCACAGATCTGCTTGCTGCTAATGTTCCCTGCCACACAGGCCCCTCCATCACCTGTTCGAGATGCAGCTGTTTCTTTAGGGCCGGCAGAGAAAGCTCTCTCTCCAATCTGCTGACACAGAGCCTTATATAATGTAACATAATCATGACAGTGACACCCATTACCTTTGTAATATTCTGTTGACTAGAAGCAAGTCACAGGTCCCAGCCATACTTAAAGGAAAGAGATTATACAGCACAGGTACAGATCCTGGAGCCCAAATGAGAAGTCTGTACAACTTTGGGGAGGGAAGAAACCAGTTTTGCCTAATTTATAATTTTCATTAAAGTCTATGATGATGATGATGATGATGATGATGATGATGATGATGATGATGATGATGATGTTATCTAGCCAAATAACTGCATTGGGCTGATTTATTATCTTTTGTTTGAACAGTACTGCTCAGGAGGATTTTGTTTTATTAACACGTTCTTTATTTGTTTGTATATAAGGCTGTTCAGCCGTAATGTTCGCTAGGCGTTTTAAGATGACTTTTAAAAATCTTCTTTGGAGGCTGGAGAGATGACTTGGTGCTAAGAGCCTCCACTGCTCTTGCAGAGGACCTGAGTTCAGGCTTCTAACCACCTGGAAGTCCAGCTCCAGGGGATCTGATGCCCGCACTCATGCACCCACAGGCAGAAATGCACACACACACACACAATCCGGGGGCGGGGAGGGGGAGTCTTAAAAGAGCTCTGATACTTTTCTTCCAACTTTGCTTATGCCTTACTTTTATAATCAGGAAAGAATCTCTCTTTCAAACAATACATGCTGAGTCTTACAAAAAGCCCCCAAAGGTGAATGCTGCTGGGAGTTTTCAAGAGTGACTTGCCAGCATTAACAAAGCACAAACGGCTTCAGTTGCACAATTCTCTAACAGTTGAGGACATGCAGGTCCCACCGGGTAAGACTCCCCCCCTGGCAGGCAAACGCCTTATAACGGATTCGTTTTCCTTCAAACAAGCCATGTTATTTATTCTTTTTGGCATAAGCTCGAGTGTAACCGTGGTGATATAAACTTAAAATCTGAAAAATGTCCACATCTCATTATAAAATGCAAAAGTGACAATATAAAAAAGTAGCAACTTAGTAGACTTCTATACTTACTCAGATTAAGCCAAAACCCCAACTGTCCTCCTCCATATGAGCTCTATTATAGTAAACTGTTATATATCAACACTAAACCGCAAAGGTCTTTCTGCATGTTTCTCTGCTACAGACCATTACCCCTGTGCTGGAGTTTAAGTGCCTTAGATTGACTTATCCTTCCTACTGGAGTGTAAACAACTTTGTGAAAGCACTCAAAACCTATGACCGATGCCTGGTACAGAGTACTTGCTCAATAAATGTTTGTTGAAAGAAATTATCAAATTCATCGTGGTTTTCATTCTTTCCTTGTCTTCTCAAGTGCTTGGGTATTGTGTCACCTATCTTTTCCTAGGGCTATCCAGCCCTGTGTCATTGTCCCCTCCCCACTAAGGGTAGTAGGTCCTGCTCCCTGTCCTTGTAGATCCAAGACCTTTTGGATCTGGGCCCCAGTAGGCCTCTCCAGACCAAACCCTTGAAAAGTCACCTTGGCAGCCTGCTTTATGTTGCTTACAAAGTTGTTACTTTGAAGGGTCTGTAGCACACTGCTTGTCTCCATCACTCAAATCTTTCCTACTATCCCTCAATCTTAATTTCGTTTTCATTGCTGGACTTCTGGCAAGTAAGGGGATCTTTTTCACTGTGTCTCTATGACCTGAATTGCCTGTCCAGTCTTTCCTGTCTTCTGGTCTTTGAACTTGTGAGCTCTTGAGAATCGTCTCCTCTGTGCTCATATTGCCATCCATTATCTACTTTTGATTCACTGATGGGCCTTTTGTATAAAAGGCAATGGAGGAATTATAACTATAAGAGCATGTTTATTTGAGTTATTATTCCAACCTTTCAAGAAGCCAACATGTGACTTTGGGCATGTTATCTGACTTCTCTCTGTTCCAAATTCATCATCTGCATAATGCTAATAACCATAGCACCTCATATGATTAAGATTATATGAATTAATATTTATAAAGGTTTTATAGATGGGTATAATGGCTCAGGTCTGTAATCCCAGATACTTGGGAGTCTGAAGCAGATGACCACAAGTACAAGACCTTTTAGGTCTATAAAAAGAGTTTAAAGCCTTCCTGGGTAACTTGATGGGAGGTTTTTCCAAAAGTAAGTAAACACAAAATGGGCCAGCAATATAGTTCAGTGATCAAGAACTATATCATGCACAAGGCACTGGGATCAGTCATCAGTACTGGAAAAATAATAAAAAGATTGTGCTATGTACAGATTCAATAATAACAGGACTAGAAATAGCCCGTGAACTTACAAAGCTTATATTCCAGTGGAAAATGAGTTAAAGGGGAAGCAGTGTTATCATAAGTACAATGAGAGAAGAAGTACAGAATGTTCTGGAAGCACTGAGGAGGAGCCTATGTTGTGGAAGTGGAAGTGGGGAACAGGGATTTCCTGAAGGATCTGACTTTGAAGCTTTCAATGGCATGAACGCAGAATGTGAACAAGACAGTTGGAACAGAGGGCAGGGAGCAGGGCAGAGGAGGGAAAGGGTAATATTCAGGGAGAATACAGAAGAGGAAAAGGATGGAGAGAGAGATTGCAGCAGAGACCTCTGAAAACACGACCATTCTGTACCACTACAGTGTAGGGGAGCAGGAAGGGCAGAGATGAGCTCGAAATGAACTTGGAAGAAATGAGGAGGACCCAGGTAAAGTGAGGCCTCGCTGGCCCTGTTAGGAGCTGACTGCTGTCCTGGAGGCATGAGAGAAAGAACTACTGAAGAATGATCTGTGGGTTGTACTTTGATAATATCCTTCGACTTGCAGTTTGAGGAATGATCTCTGTGAGAGCACAAGTGGAATATAGATTTGGACAAGCTACTTCTGTAATGTTGGCACAATGAATTTGTGACTAAGGATTGAGAAGAAATGTGGGGGTGCTAGGCACACTGGAATAGGAGAATATGACGTTTTAATTTTGGACAGAATATGGGTGTGAGCAAAAACTTGTAATGGAGGACAGTCAGATAATAGGAAAAAGAAAAGGGTCTAACATGGGGGATAAGGCAATAATTGCATAAGAGGCATAAGAGGAAGATTCACTGAACAAATATTTATTTAGCAGCATCTTTGTGCCCAGCATTGGGGTATTTATTTATTATTTATTTATTTATCCACTTGTTTTATGTGAATGAGTATTTTGCATGCACGTCTTCTGTCTGCACCGTGTGAGTGTGAGTGCCTGGTGCCAAGGTGACAAGGAGAGGGCATTGGGTCATATGGATGCTGAGAACCGTCACCAGGTCTTCTGAAAGAGCGGGGAACAGTCTCAACCACTGAGTCATCTCTCCAGGGTTCCTCCTCTGCATTGTTTTACAAGGGAGATACCCGTCAGCAGATAAGACGGGTCAAAATCCCTGTCTTTGGGTCTAAAACAAGAAAATATCTAGTATATTGGATGGCAACAAAAGTATAGAAAAAAATGAGTAAGGTAGAGAGGGCCAGTCTGTGAGGGGACAAGGTGAATTTGAATCATGTGTTGGCCGTTTAAGTAGAAATAATCTGGGAACAAGTCTAAAACTAAGCTTCAGACAACGACTAAGCTGCCCAGAGAGATCAAACTGATGGCAAGAGCTTCATTCCCTGAGCATAAGAAAGACAAAGTGCTTGCTCTGTGCATTTTTATCTCAGTGTCAGAGTCCTGTGAGATAAGGCCTGTTCTTCCTCTGAGGTAAAGGTGAGGAGACTTGAGGCCCCTAAGCTGATTAGCTGCCTCCCTCAGAACCCAAGCTTCCCTGCTTCTTAATAACAGCAATAGGACAAAGAGCTGAGAGAAGTTCACACAAAGCTCAACAGGGAAGCCCAGGACAGCCAAAGCTGTAGCAGGATTGGGATTCGAAAGAGGAGGGCACACGCTACCTGGCTCCAGGTGGCACCGTACAATAGGACAGTGTGGGAGCCAGGGTTTTTGTAATTTACCTATAGATCTAATTGTGCTCTTAGGACCCTCTTCTGAAACAAGAGGGTTGAGGATGAGGATGGGGAACCCAGAAATTTAGAGTAAAATCCAAGCATCTGCTGATCAAGGGCATTTAAGATAGCCCACGACAAGGCCTAGCACAATCCTTTTTTAGCTGTTCCCTTCTGCCTGGGGCCCAGGCATGGTAAGCTGTATGGACATTTATAGACCTGATTGCTCTGAGATGTGGCATAGGCTAAAAATAAAATCGCTGGTGATGAAACTTGGCCCAGTGCAGACCCGACACAGGCTTCCCAGCGGGTTCTGTCATTTGGGTTACTTCCTGTCACAAGTAGGGTGTGAGCCTCTGGGCAAAATCCTTGAAATCTCCATCTTTCCTCTTCCTTCTTTCTATGATATTCTCCTTCTAGCTACTGCCCTGAGGAGCTAGCATGTCTTCTGTGGGAGGCAAAAGAATCCACACTCTGTGGTGGTGCCACTGGAGTGCACCTGACACACAGTCTATGCACCACAATGGGGAGGCCTGTGACAAACATCTTTTTCTGCTTCCAGAAACCCAGAACTTCCTTTCTGCTCTTTCTTTCCCCACGTGCACAAGGCTATCAAATCCTGCCAGATGTTTGCCTTTTAGATCTTTTTCAAATCCATCCCCTTTCTGTTCTCCAGCTCTTGTGCTTTAGTCAGCTTCTGTTGTAGGACATTTCCTGGGGAGATATGAAGAAAAAGACTTCTCGCCCCAGATAAGATTCTGACAACAGACCAGAGACGTGATCCCACCCAAGTCTCAGAGAACCAGTGTGTTTATCTGGGCACTTACAGATGTATGAGTGAAGAGTTACTTAAAGGACCCTGAGACACCGAAAAAGTCACTCCAGCATGGGTAACCACCCACGAAAGCTGCATCCCTACAGTGTCCAGTGTTGGCTAGCAACATCCTCTGGCATAAAACACGCCCTTCTAGGGAGAGCAGGGAGACAGAAAAGAGACTGGTGAAGCTCAGAAACCACAAATTTTTCAGATCCACAACCCCCCACCACCACCACTACCACAGCAAGTTTTACAAGTAGCAAGGATTGCTGGGAGAGGAACCTTTGCAATCCTCTGCTTTCTGAGCAGCTGATCCGTGCCAGCTGAACTGCCTGCAAGTCATGCAGGGAAGGCTAAGAATATCTCTCACACTGGGGTGGGCTTTTTTGGTGATGCAGCTGCCTTTGTGTCACCATACTCCTGGAAGGAGCCCTAATGAATTTATTGGTTCACTATGCCAGATGTAGGTGGAGTGTTTCCTTTGGTCCCCTGTCAGGGGTGAATGCACATGTGTTCACTTCTCCCTGAAAAAGACATACACAATAGCTTTGCATTGTTGGGAGAAGATAAAGAAAAAAATTAATTGCAAGAGGAAACATTAATTTGCTTAATGGTTACAGAAGTGTCAATGTGCAGTGACTTAGTCCACTTGGTTTGAAGCCTGTGGAGGCAGTACATGATGGTGGAGGGCATGGCAAAGGAGAGGCTCAACTCATGTTGGGCAGGAAGGGGCAGGGATGGGGGGAGAGGAAAGAATTCTTATAACTAAATCCTTCCCCTAAGGCTAGATAAGCTATGAATTCATATATGAATTAATTCATTCACGATGTGACCAACTTCTAAAGACCTCACTTCCAAACACTGCTATTAGCCCATGTCATAACATGAACTTTAAATGTATTAAATGAATTCCTTCAATTTTCTCCCTTGTCACTTGGAGATGGAAGTGCTCTTGGCAGCAGGGTTTGGGTCTTAATATGACCACACAGGGACACAGGAAGTCACTTTCTTGGTGTTTGGTTTGTCAGCTATTTGTTTAGGCCTGCTCTTTTTGGCGTTTGCTACATGCTTGGGGTAAAAAGACAGACAGGACATGTTTCCTGTCTTGCTGAGCTACTACTGCACTGCAGAAGGCTCAGCAGATTACTTCCCATATGCTCAGGGAGGATGGGAGGGATGTTGGGAGGGATGCTGACACACATACTGGTGGGGGGGGTGCATATAAAGGCAGGACTTGCCTGACTAGTTTCAGTTAAAGCCTCTGAAAGAAGCAGCATGGGAACTTGGCCTGAGTCAAGAAGAGTTAAATGGACAAAAATAGATGAACATCTTCCAGGACATGGAAACAGGAGTAAGAGTCAGGGCCTGGAGGCCTCAAAACCGTGGCCCTTCCTTTCTTAGCCATCACCCCACAGCTACTACAAATGTGACCGGAGTCCCCTTCTCTGAAGAACAGCTTGGTTGGAGATCACTCAGCATTGCTACATCAGCAGCTTACCACAGCCCCTCGCTTCCTGGTGTTACTCTGCCTCACTTGGAGATGCGGGCTGAAACCCACGTTCTTACTCAGCTCTGGCCCTGCCCTGCTCTGCTCCCTTTACTTCCTTCTTCCAGAAGGCTTTTCT
Organism: Rattus rattus; assembly: GCF_011064425.1. NCBI lineage: Eukaryota > Metazoa > Chordata > Mammalia > Rodentia > Muridae > Rattus > Rattus rattus. The sequence goes on from NC_046172.1 coordinate 116,772,718, forward strand.
GTAATAAAATCATAAAAACCCCGATCCCTAACTTGGATACTTCTTGTAGAGTAGCTGACTTGGAGAGCATGTCTAATAAATTTCTGCACACTTAACATACGACGAAATGAAGGTGAATCAAAGACTAGATAGAAGATTAAATCCAGGAATGGGAGAAAGTCAGACTATAGAAACACTGGTACTGCATGACTTTAATCCTAGCACTCAGGAAGGTAGAGGCAGGTGGATCTCTGAGTTCAAGGCCAGCCTGGTCTACAGAGTGAGTTCCAGAGCAGCCAGGGCTACACAGAGAAACTCTGTCTAGAAAAACAAAGCAAAAGAAACAAACAAACAAAAACCAAGAAAGAAAAGAAAAGGGAAAAGAGAAAGAAAGAAACCCTGGCCCTAGATGTTCCTTAATCAATGGATAAACCATGTGGATACACTTTTACACAATGGAGTTTTATTAAGATGTTTAAAAAATGACCACATGAAATTTGAGGTAAATGGATGCAACTAGAAAAAATAAATCATCCTGAGTGAGGTAACCCAGACCCACAAAGACAAATGGTGTGTACTCACTTATAAGAAGATAGTAGCCATTAGGTAAATGATAATCAAGCTACAGTCCATGGACCCAGAGACCTTGGGTAAAGAGGCGTGCACTAGGGGTGTGCGCAAGGAGCTTCCTAGAAGGGGAAATTGAATAGATTTTGGGTGGACTAGGGGTGGATGGGAATGGGGGTGGGACGGATCTGGTAGAGGAGGTGAGGGGAGAGAATTCAGGGAGAAATGGCTGTAAATGGAGGGCATTTGGAGGGGGTGCTGTAGAAACCTAGTACAGTGGAAACTTCCTAGAACCTATGAAGGTGACCTTAGTGAAGCCTCCTAGTAATGGAGGATACCAAGTCAGAACTGGGCAAGCACACAAGGCTTTCAGGGGAGGGACTAGGTTGCTTTCAGTTGAGTTATTGGCCAAAGGGGTTGCGTGGAGATCTTTAAACTACCCAGTTTGATTCTATGGCAGGGGGTCATTCTCTACTTGACAGTGGGGCCTCATTGCCCAGGATAGCACTCACACAGCTCATTGGACTGGGGCAATCAATGGTGGTGGGAGAACTTGTGAGAGTGGCCAACAGTGTTTGGTTTAACTTGAGACTCCTGCAATGAGAGAGCACCCATGTTGTACATTGCCTGGATGGCCTGCAATTGGAGTCAGGATAGCCCAGAGACCTAGGGTGGGTATAAGCAAATGCAACTGGGGAAAAAATGGAAATTATTCCTAACGATATTCGGCTTCATTCACAGATTGGTGCCTTGTCTAGTCATCATCAAAGAGGCCTCCCCTGTCAGCAGATGGAGGTGAGTGCTGAGACACACAACCAGATTATTCAGAGAGAGAGAGAGAGAGAGAGAGAGAGAGAGAGAGAGAGAGAGAGAGAGAGGGTCTAAATCAGAAAACAGAAGTCTCTATTAGGTCTCTCCCCTCAGAGCTGGGAGAGCCCTGTGGAAGAGAAGAAAAAATTGTAAGACTCAAAGGAATGAAGGGCTCCAGGAGGGCTCCCTTAATCAATTAAGCAGGGTTCACATGGGTTCACAGAGACTAAAGCAGCAAGCCCTGTGCTTGCATGGGTCTGCATCAGGTCCTCTGTGTAATGTTACAGTTGTTAGCTTGGTGGTTTTGTGGTACTCCAACAGTGGGAGTAGGATGTGTGTGTCTGACTCTTCTGACTGCACTTGGGGACTCTTTTCTTCCTATTGGGTCACCTTGTCCAACTTAGGAGAGCTTTGCCTTGTCTTTTGTTTTGTCATGTTTGGTTGTAGTCTCTTGAAGGCCTGCTTTTTTTTTTTTTTTTTGGAAGGGAAACAGAAGGGGAGTGGATCTGGGGTAGAGAGGAGGTAGGAGGGAGGGAACTGGGAGGAGTAGAGGTAGGAGAAACGGTGGTGGAGATGTTTTGTATGAGAGAAAAATCTATTATATATATATTCTCAATATATATATTCTCGACATATATATTCTCGACATATATATTCTCGATATATATTCTCAATATATATTGTTGATATATATATTCTCGATATATATATTCTCAATACATATATTCTCAATATATATTCTCAATATATATATATTCTCAATATATATATTTTCTCAATATATATATATCCTTAATATATATATTGTGTGTGTGAGAGAGGGGAGAGAGAGAGAGAGAGAGAGAGAATGATGATATGAAGGACAAAGGAAGAACCCTGGCTCCGTTGGTCATGCTTTCTGTTCACTAAACTGTTGGTCTGATCCACAACATCCCATCTGTGCATGAATACATATGCCTGTAACCCCAGCTTTCAGGACATGGAGACAGAAAGATCTGTCTTGGCCACATAGTGAGTTTGAGGCCGGCCTGAGTTATGTGAGACCCTGTCTCAACTCACCCCACACATGAAGATAAGCCTAGCTAGGTGATGGTGGTGCACGCCTTTAATCCCAATACTCCAGAGGCAGAGGCAGATGAAAGTCTGTGCGTTCGGGGCCAGCCTGGTCTACATAGTGAGTTCCAGAACAGCCAGGGCTACATAAAAGATGTAGATCTACATAAAAGATCCTGTCTTGAAACTAACGAAAGAAAGAAAGAAAGAAAGAAAGAAAGAAAGAAAGAAAGAAGGAAAGGAAGAAAGAAAGAAAGAAAGAAAGAAAGAAAGAAAGAAAGAAAGAAAGGAAGAAAGAAAGGAAGGAAGGAAGAAAAGTTTCCTATTTAAAAACAATCTCGCTCCTCAAAAGTCTACAGCATCCATTTTAAAGGCTAGAGCATCCATTTTGAAACCACACCCCACACTCTTCCTGATGTAGCCTCCTGTTCTGTGTCATTATCCTAGGACTGTAAGAGTCTTACATCAGAGCAGCTGTGGTTGCTCACAAATGATCCTCTAGATCAGACCTGCTGACATCCCCTTATAGAAGAACAGGATGGGAAGAGTCATTAGACCCTTGGCTGAGACTCCAGCCTCATGTTCCTACCCTTCCCTCCCAGCCATACCTAACTCTGCACAGGCTGTTCCTGGTCAGGAGGTGGAGTGCAAACATTTAACCGAAAGGAAAGCGCCATCTACATGGCCATGGAAAAATTGCCACCTGTGATTGGATGAGACTCAGTGTGGCTGTTCAGGAGGTCATCAATGCTCTATAAGTAAATTCAGAAAACATGGTGCTTTATCAAAATAAGTCTTGAAGGAAGCGTTAATTTGGCCTCTCCCAAAGGTGAATAGATAGGTGTTTGTGTACATTTTCTCTGAGAGAAGTTAATGCGAAACTAGTCATCCTTGACTCTGGAGCCTCTACTACTTCAACTGACTCACCCACTGTGGTGGCCATTCCTGGTGGTCAACTTGACTGTATCTGGAATGAACTACAATCCAGAATTGGAAGGCTCACCTGTGATCCAGACCTTGAGGCTGGGAGATAAATGTTTCTGACCTGGATCTTGGCACGGAGATCTTGAGGCATAGTGGCTATGACTCCTTGGAGACTAAGGCAAGGAGATATCTAAGTTCAAGGTCAGACTGGGACAAAACAAGTCCCAGACCCAGGCCTAGTGGTATACACCTTTAATCTGGGCCACGCCTTCTGCTGGAGACCTACATAAGGACATTGGAAGAAGGAAGATTTGCTCTTCTTTGTCTGCGTGCATTTACCTGCCAACACATCTGTTGGAATCTACCAGTCTTGTGGGACTGAGCAACTACTGGATCCTTGGACTTCCATTTACAGCTGCCCATTGTTGGGGAGTTGGACTACAGACTCTAGTAAGTCATCGTAACAAACTCCCTTACTATGTAGAATATCAATAAGTTCTGTGACTCTAGAGAACCCTGAGTAAGACACCCATTTCAGTTAAATCCTTGGCAGTGTTGTACAGAACTTCCTGAAAATTGAAAGAAACCCTTCCAGAAGGAGGCTCATAAAGGCTCAGAAATTAAATACATAAATCTCAGGGGGGTTCCTGAAACTTACAAGATTTACACCTTACCCAAAACTCTCCTTTTGATGTTTTTGTATCAATGTTCATCATGGCCCCAGTATTTGCATCTCTCTTCCCATATTTAAGTTCAAACAAGTTTCCTTTAATTTTTTTTAAGTTTTGCAAAGCTAATAGGCAAAGTTGTTACATCCTTGTTTTAGTTTGTATTTATTTAATTAGTGTAGCCAAACAGCTTACATAAATTTATGGGCCAGTTGTATTTAATTTCCTATCAATTAATTCATATCCTTTATCCACTTTCCCATTGAAGTTTGAATTTAAAATATTTTCCATGAGCCCTTAAAACACACTATTGTCCCTATTGTTGTTTGTAACTATTTAATCAATTTATTAATACATTTTAACTTTTATTTATAATATAGCAAAAGTTGTAACTTTTTCTACCATTAAATTTGCTTTCCATTATTCATTGCTGGATTCTGAATTTTAACTTTTGTCAAATTAAAAAGCTCTCTAATCTGGTGTCATAAGCAATTAAATGTTTTCTACTCGAATACATTTCATAGTTTTGATTTTTAATGTTCCTATCTTTCTTCCAAAGGCCAAAAACCATGGACGAGGAAATGGATTGCAACAAGTCTTTTTCAAAAACAAGACATGATATAATTTATACTTTATACATTACAGAAACTATCATTCAGTCATTCTGTACATTAAAAAGCATTCACAATAGTATGTGAAAAAAGACAGAAAAGATAATTTGGTTCAATTTATATAATAAAATGTGTGAAAATGTATAAACCATAGTGTCACTGGGTGTTAATATTGGGTATGCTGGAGTAAATTATTTCAATATCAGGAACAAAGAATGAAATGGAACAAACAATGAGACAGGATTTAGACGTGTGCAGTTCATATAAATTCCCTTCTGCCAACCACAAGGAACCAACCATGGAGACGTGTGTAGATGTAATATCAAATGCAGTTTGCAGCTATCAACTGAATGCAGCTGTGCAGATGTTTAATTCTAGCACTGAGGAGTCAGAAGCCAGAGGATCAGCACAAAGTTTCAGGCCATCATCCTGGTGTGTATTGTAAGTTGAAGGCCAGCCAGGCCTATAGTGTGAGACCCTGTCTCATGACAGACAAATAAAACCCTCACAAAACAAAACATAAAAGCCAAGTAGACAGACCATTTTCTATCGAGTAAAGCAGATCAAATATGTGCACAGTTAATTGCTGCTGGACAAACATGCTAAATCAAGAGAATGATTAAATTAAATGTATTCTAATAAGCTACCAAAACGTTTCAGGAAATAGCATTTATTTTATTAGCATACAAACAATTAGGTTTCATTATGGCACTTTTCAAATGAAACTTATTTTAGTTGTTTTGTTTTTGTTTTCCTCCCAACTCTTGGCTCTCCTTGTGCTCTCCTTCCCAGGACTTTTCTGTGTCACATGTGCCTTTGCTCCCCTCATCCTTCTTGTTCCCTTTCCATGGCCTCCATCTAGCTGCAAAGTCTATATACCCTCTCACAATGCTCTTATTACATAGATAGAAGCACTAAAAGGTCAGGTCTGCCGGTTTTTCACCAAGGTACAAAAGGTTCCTAAGAAGCTCCACCCTGTGGTAAAGAGAGATAATGATTGTTAATGGCTACTGGAGGAGAGGACGGCACTTCCTCTAATGCCGCCACCAAGAGGGACTAGGTGAGAAGAAGGGAAAGGAAGGGGCACACAAGAGGGAACATGGTCAATGCATTCACAATACACTGTACGTAAGTGTGCCACAGCGAAGAAATAAAATTAAATTAAAATCTGCCTATGAGAAAGAATATGGGATTTTTGTCCTTCTGAACCTGGTTCATCTCAATATAATACTTTCCAGATCCATCCATTTCCCTGCAAATTTCATAATATTATTTTTCTTTATGGCTGAATAAAATCTCATTGTGTACATATACCACATTTTCATTAGCCTTTCTTCTGTTGATAGGCAACTCGGCCATTTCTATTCCCTTGCTATTGTGACTAAGGCAGGAATAAACATGGATATGTAAGGATTTCTGTGGCAGAACAGAATCCTTGGAGTATATGCCCAGGAGTGATAGAGCTGAATCATATAACAGTTGCATTTTTAATTTGTTGAGGAACCTCCATGGTGGAGAAAAAACCTAGTTTTAATACGAGAAACCCTTTAGTTGTTCCCTGTCACCCAAGGCTGTTTACTAAATTTCGTGAATATCATAGTTACTTCAGGTAATGCAAAACAATACCCAGCAGACACAATTAAAGTGCCAGTTACTTGACTGGATTGGCTATGACTTGGTGAGGGGTTTTATTAACATAGAATACACAGACCATAAAATTCATCCTTTTAATTTTTTTAAATTGCTTTGCAGTTATGTGGATTATATCCAGGGCCTTAGGCACACAAGACAAACAACACCACTAATTTAAACCCCAGCCCTGAAATTCATCCATTTTAAAGGACCCAATCCTGTTGTATATAGTATATTTATAAAGTATTATATAATCCTCACAGTCAGAACATTTCATCTCCCCCCCCCAAAGAAAAAGAAGATCTATAGCTATTTTCTCCCCATTTCCTCCAAACGTCATCAGCCCTAACCACTACTTCTGATTAGGGTCACATAATATGTAGCCTTCTGTGATTGGTTCTATTCACTTTATCAACTATTTTTAAGGCCCATCATTCTGTACAATCTATGAACATTCAACTCCTTTTTATACATGCATATAACAAACTGAGCATTCATTCACAAATTTGTATGTATATTTAAGTTTGCATTTTAGGGATATTTTGAATGATGCTACTGTGAATATTTTTGTCTAGGAAACTATTTTAGACTTTGAAACATACATTTACCACTACCCTCTGCAATCAACAATTAAATATTTTTAAATTAATTTTTATTTCTCGTACCTGGGTGTTTGGCCTACACATACTTCGGTATACCACATGTGTGTCTGGTACCTTCAGAGAACAGGAAAAGACGTCAGGTCTCTAGGGACCTCTTGGGTCTCTCCACCTAACCCCTCCAACAGGAAAATAGGTGACTATTGAGTATCTATAGCATCCTGGAGAAACCTTCAGTTTTAGGTCTTCTGTCTACAGTCCAACAGAATATTTTTGAAATAACTTCCAGGGAAACTTTTGAAAGTGCTGAACATCCTAGTCCCTTTCCCTACTAAAACAGCTTGGTAGTAGGGGCTGGGTAGCACATGGGTACTCATTCTCTTAGTCACTTGAACTCAGCTGGTAATTCTAATGAGCAGTAAGTTCAGAACAATTGGAGAACTATTTCAAGGCAGTTCAGGAAAACTGTAAGACCGAACCAGAAGCTTTGGCCAAGATACAGTTAGAAATGGAAAATTTCCCAAACTCTTCCTATGTCCAACCAATTAAAACATCTTAAAGATGAACCCAGAAAGTCATGTTAGTCCTCCAGCCAATTTATGTTTGAGAACTAATATATCACAACACTTCTGTTTACTTTGATGTGTGTGTGCGTGTGTGTCACACACACACACACATATAAGATTCCAGGTGTCAAAGTCAGAAGACAATCGCACATGTGGGGGGTCAAAGGGAGTCAGGTCTCTCCTGTCATTTTTTGGAATCCCCTGACCAAATCGGATGAGCAGGCCTGCACTCGGCCACTTGTACTAGCTGAGCCATCTTGCAGGCTGTCATTTCATTTTAATTTATTCTTTGAAACTGTCATCCATGTATACAATGATAGGCCCCCTCTGTCTCCTTCTCCAGCTTTTCCATAACCCCCTCATCACAGCCCCCAAATCCATGTTGCTGTTTGTTATTCTTTCAACCCACTGAGCACAATTAGTATTCCCATATGTGCATGAGTGGGAGAGCCTCCAAGGAGTATGGGTCTTTCCAGTGGTCACACACCTAAGGAAAAGTCACTCTTTCTCCCTGAGATGCCACCAGTGGTCAATAGCTCCTCAGCGAAAAGTGAGACTTCAAGAGCCCGCCCCAAATCCATGCTGGAATAGTTCATTGGCCCGGCCTTGCATGGGTCTTCTAGATGTATTCCTGTTGTCCAGTTCATGTACAGCAGTGTGTCCCTATGCAGAGGATGACATTTCACAGCACTTTTTTTTTTTTTGGTTCTTTTTTTTCGAGTTGGGGACCGAACCCAGGGCCTTCGCTTTCCCTAGGTAAAGCGCTCTACCACTGAGCTAACTAAATCCCCAGCCCCCACAGCACTTTTCCTCATCCTTTGGCTTTTTTATACTCTGTCTGCTTCCTCTTCTATGGTGTTCCCAAGCCTTGGTGGCCACAGGTGAGGTGGGACAGGGTATGTTGATAGGGATGTTTCATCTATGGCTGAACACTCAGAGTGACTTATTCTTCGTGTTTTGACCAGCAACGTGTCTCTATGCTAACCATTGTCCACTGCAATAAACTCCTTTAATCAAGACTGGGAGCAGGGCACATCTATGGCTATAAATATAAATACTTAGAAGGTAGTTTGACCACGTGACCAATTAACAAAACAATATTAACACTTTTCCCTTAGGGCCTAGGAGTTCCCTGGCCATGGTTTTTGAGCATATTTACAATACCAGACATGCATTACCTCCTATGGAGCAGGCTTTAAATCCAATTAAGAGAGTAGTTGGTTGTATCCATAAACAGCCTGGTCACTATAACATCAGTGTTGACCAGACGGTTACTATTGGTAGCATACGAAGTCCAGTTCTGGATGATCCCTTTGATGTGTTTTCTTCTGCAACAAACTGAATAGCACCTTCTAGCACTATAAAAACTAGCCATCTTAGAATAAACTAAAACTATACTTTCTTTTACTCTTACTAAGATACCTCGAAGTACCTTCCAGCATTAGCCAGCAAGAAGAGTTGCCTTGTTAGTTCAAGATTGATTTTTCTGTATCCTGCGACAAAAGTACATGGTATCTCCAGCAATAGGAGCTTACCATCTAGTTAATGTGGGCAAACAAGAACAATGGCTTCCCTGATCAATAACTTGTAGGAAGGAACTGAGATTTTCATGAAAAGAACCCATGTCTTCTGGAAGCAACATTGTTCACTAATGTTGGTATTTTAAAACTGTTAAACTTCTTTATAGCACCTTACAAACTAATGAAGTTTAATAAGGCTTCTTTATGTCTTCGCAATTTGGTTCATCCATGCCCGTCTCTGTGTCCCTTACCCATTGTTCTCACTGCTGCTTACTCCTTCAGCTCCCAGCATTCTTCTACTGTTCTCTCATATTACATATATTCTGCTATTCCCTCTTACTGCACTTTTTACTTGGGTTATTTTTATTTTAATCTCTTATCCCTGAAGGCACGCCTCCACCTTAATATCAACGGCCCGATTCTAGTTTCCTAGAGCACATGTACTCCATGCTAAATCCACAAAAGATTGGAAGCTGGGATCCTCATATAACAGGGAACATCTGTTGTTTGTGCTTTAGAGCCTGGGTGATTGCATTCAGTATCATTTTTTTTCTCAGTTCCATCCATTTTTACTTTCAAATTTCATGACTTCATTTCCTTTATAGCTGACTAATTTTCCATTGTGCATATTTACCCCACTTTTAATGTCCATTCATCAGCTGGTAGATTTCTATGTTGATTCCACACAATGTAAGGAGAGAATGGAAAGTTGTCCTCTGACGTGTGCGCTATGGTGAGCATGCTCTGCATAAATACATAAACTTAAAAATAACTAAAGAGCCAGCTGCTGGTTGTGATACACACCTTTAATCCCAGCACTCTGGAAGCAGAGTTAGGTGGATGTTTGAGTTTAAGGCCAGCCTTAAACTGGTCTACAGAGTTCCAGGAAAGCCAAGACTACACAGAGAAACCCTGTCTCAATGTCCCCCTCCCCCAAATAATAATGATAATGATAATGATAATAAACAGTAAATTGCTTTTAAAATATCTGAGAGATAAATACGAAAAGAAAAATGATAAATTTATGGAGAACTGACATCCCCGTGGATGGAGAAATTATTTGCATAAAGGCTATTTTTTTCATCAGAAACCTGAAAGAAAAAAAAGGAAGTGCCTTCTTTTTCTCTTGGATGGGTTGAGACAGGGTCTTGCTATGCAGTAGAGGATTGATCCTCCTGCTCCAGGTTCCCAAGTGCCTCGAGATTACAACTACATGTCATTATGCTCACCAGGAAGTGGTGCTTTAAGGGCTGAAACAAATATCCGCCAACTCAAAATTTCCCTCCAGGAATGAAGGTGAAATCAAGACATTCTCAGCTGAAGATAAACTAAAGGGCTATGAGGCCAGCAGGAAAGAATGTTCACAGGAACTTCTATAAATAGACAGGAAACACGGAAATAAGTATCATTGTCAGAAAGAAAGAATAGAACGCACAAAAATAGGATAAGTATTTTTTGTCCTCTCTTCAATTTTCTAAATCACATTATGCTTGAAGCAATAATTCTAGCATTACTTTGAGCTGCTCATCAATAAATGTGGATGGAACTATTTAAGTCAACTATAGGGGCTAACGTTTTTAGCTTTTGGTAAAGCACTTGCCTAGCAAGCATGAGACTCTCGGTTTAGAATTAACCGCACACACAAAGATAATTGAATTCTAAACCAGAGAGTGTACTGGAAGGGAGAGTCTCAACACTTCACCTGAATTGTTGCCGTGACGACAGCAGCAATAAGTTATATGGATGCTATGATGCCTAGAGCAAGCACAGAGCAGAGCTGCAGAGAGATAAACAGCAAATACTGGAGACATCCAAGAGCAGATTCTCACAATGTTCAAATTACCAGTAGGAAGTTATGACCAGGAAAAGCAAATATCAGAGACAGAGGCTATAATGACAAAAGATAAAAGATAATAAAAAGTAAATGATAATGAGAAAAAAGCTAGTCTACTACATTCTACATGAATGCATGCCAAACTGCAGAGCAGAATTGTCTATGAAGCAAAAACTAGCATAGTGGGAAGAAGAAAGACAAGCCCATAACGGTGGCTAAGGCTTCAACATGTCTCCCTTAACAATGGACAGAGCAATCAAACAGAAAATCAGCAGATGGAGACGAACTCAATCAACAGCACCATCAATCCAAGGATCTTAGCATTTCTAGAACATTCTATGCAACAACATCAGGGTGCATATTCCTTTCACATAACCTTGGTACATGATACTAAGATAGATCCTACTCTGTATCATAAAGCAGATCTCAAATTTGTAGAAGAATTGAAAGAGATGGTGTTTTACTGTCAACCATAATGAAATCTCCACTTGATTGTAACCAAAGGCCAAGATCTAGTTTATGAATTAAATTGAACGAGAAAATTTCTAAGAATTTGAAAAACACAAAACATTCTTCTAAATAACACACACATCAAAAAAAATCCTTAAGAAAACATTTTTTTTATCCTGAAGTAATTTCAAATGAAGTCGAGCAAATCACTCTTTGTAGGACCCACTTTTTTCATTAATTCATGTATTCAATTTACATCCCACTCACTGCCCCCTCCCAGTCACCCCCTGCTGCTCACCCCCTTCCACAATCCTTCCCCCATCCCTCTCCCCTTCTCTGGGCAGGTGAGGGCCCCATGGGTATCCCTCCACCCTGGCACTTCAAGTCTTTATGAGACTAGGCACTTTGCTTCCCACTAAAGGCCAGGCAAGGCAGCCCAGGTAGAAAACGACATATCTCACATATAGCAATAGCTTTAGGGACAGCCCCTGCTCCAGTTGCTGGGGGACCCACATGAAAACAAGCTGTACATCTGTTACATATGTATGGTGGCGGGGCTATGTCCAACCTCTGTATGTTCTTTGGTTGGTGGTTCAGTTCCTAAGAACCCCAAGGGTTCAGGGTAGTTGACTCTGTTGGTCTTCCTGTACATTTAGTTCCTAACCTCTCAGGACCTGTAGAATGCAGTTTTCTAAATTAAAGAGAAAATGTATTTACTAAATATTTATGTTAGAAAAAATCAAATCAACAATCTGAGTCATAATCTTAAATGTTCTAAAAAAGTCTAAAGCAAGGAGAGAAATATAAAAGATAGAAATCAATAAGTCATATGTTTGAAAACACATCAAAAAAGTAGAGTAACGGAATATAACTAGAGGCTCATATCTATAATCTTGGTGTTGGAGTGGGGGGGTTGAGGCAGGAGGATCATCATGAGTTCCAAGCTAACCTTGGCTACAGTTTGAGGACTTGTTTCAGTAAAAGAAACAACCCAAATCAAAAGTGCATAAGCAAACAAAAATCAAAACTCAGTGAAACAAAACTTTGTTTTTTGAAAAGGTATGTGAAGTTCACAAAATGAGACAAGGAGATTCAAGAGTAAGGGAACAAATTGAGAGCCAGTGAGATGTTTCAGCCGCCTGGTGAGCCGAGTTTGATCCTCCAGACCCACCTGCAGGAAGGAGAGAAACTAGCAACCCAACTTGTCTTCTGATCTCTATGTGTGCACCCGAGGCACCTACACACACACACACACACACACACACTTACACACACATACACACATACACACACACACACACATACACATACACACACATACACACACACACACACACACACACACACATACACATATACACATACACACATACACATACTCACAAATACATATACACACATAATCACAAATACATATATACACATACACACATACATACACATACACATACTCACAAATACACATACACACACATACACACATACAAATACACATATACACACATACACATACACACATACACATACAGATACTCACAAATACACATATACACACACATACACATACACACGCATACACATACACACACATATACATACTCACAGATACACATATACACACACATACACATATACACGCATACACGTACACATACACATACTCACAAAACACATATACACATACACATGCATACACATATTCACAAATACATATACACAAATAATCACAAATACATATATACACATACACACATACACATACTCACAAATACACATACACACATACACATACACACATGCATATACATACACACACATACACATACACACATTCTTCAAAATAAAGATGAAATTTTTTTTAAAGTGGTGCTGTTGGAATTTGAACTCAAGGTCAGCTAGCCACTACAGAACAAATTGCTAATATCAAGGATGAAATGGGTGTACCACAAGAGCCAGTAGCCATTAAAGACTATACAGAGACACTACAAACAACTCTATACACACACATGGGAACAGAGTAAAATCAATCGACTCCTGGAAAGAGCATCAGTTAGTAAAATTCAGCTAGCTTAACCAGCACTGAACCTATGAAGGAAATTGCACTTGTAATTTTAAAATTCTCTAAAAAGACATTTTCTGGCTCAGATAATCCCAGTGCAGAATGTTGCCAAGTGTTTTAACAAACAACTCATATTAATTGTCCGATATATATTTAGACAATAAGAAGAAAGGGACGCTTTTAGAATTCTTTTTATCATTTCAATTGTACCACAACACCAAAACCAGACAAAGATGATGTAAAAACCAAACTATGGAACAATAACCTCCATGATTTTGAAATAAAAAAGATTCAGTGGGGAGTAACAGATCTCTCTCTTCTCCACATATGTATACATCCATGCATACTCACATACACACATGCAAGGACACACAAACACATGTACACACACACATGCACACATGCATACAGAGACCAAGTATAAACTAGAACAAAATATTTGGAAGTCCTATATTAGACAAAAGACCAGTAGTATACAGAGTATCTTTCAAAATTCTAAAACTTAAAGCAAAAAAATCTTCAGTAAAACACATGGGCAAAAGGCATTTCAATAAAGTGCATATACAGATTTTAAAAAGTTGGGTGTGGTGGTGTAGGCCTTTAATTCCAGCACTTAGAAGGTAGAAGCAGGCGCATCTCTGTGTATTTAAGGCCAACCTGATCTACATAGTGAGTTCTAAGTCAATCAGGGCTAAAAAGGAAGAACAGGTTTCTAAAACAAAGATTGTTAAGCCAGAGGACCAAGAGAGCAGCTGCTAGATCTTGTCTTCTTGTTCCAGTAAAAATTAAAAAGGATCATTTGCTATCAGTTCCCGAGAGCCAGATCTGCTCGCACCAGCTGCTACTCTGCCATACGATTTCCAAACCTCCCTCTCCCAGCTGTTCCCCTTTTAGCCGCCCTCTCCATGTCCCCTAGGCCGTAGTTACCACGCCTCACACACACACGAGAAGCACTCGCACATGCACACATGCACACATACACACACATCTTGTTCTGTGTGCCCTGCTCGTTCTCACTTCAAGGGGACAACAGAACCAGATCCGCACACTCCAACTGCCTCTCAGCCATTTCTTTCACAGTGTCCTCTTTAGCCCGGTAGAATCAAAGTTCCAGAAACTTGTAATTTAGCAATTAGATTTATATGTTAAATTCTCAATTCTGAATTCATCCACACAATAAATTCACTGCCAATTGATAAAGATATAAACCTAGACAAGAAAAAATTGATCTAGTTTACCTAAATCTCCATCCTCCTCTGTAAACTCCATCTTGATCTCTCTCACTCCTCCTCTCTCCTTCCTAGACTTTATTCCCTACCCTTCCTTCTTATCCAATGATAGGCTTCACCTTATCCTGGACTCACATTGCGGCATAATGACATCATCCTACATCTTCTAGACATGTCAAGGAAACTGCACCCATGAGTTCTCAACAATGTGACATTAGTCAGGGTTCTCTAAAGGGATAGAACCTATAGAACAAATAAATAAATATATGTGTATATTTACAAATATTCATTATATATATACATTTCTACCCACATGTGTATATGTATATATGTGTATGTATATGTGTATATGTATATGGGTTTTTTAGGTTGACTTATAGGATGTGGTCTGGGTAGTTCAACAATGGCTATATCATGATGGAAAAGCCTACTATCCAATATATCAGTCCAGAGTGGCTGTCTGCAATCTCACTCTGGTGCTAGATAGACTAGACCATTCCTGGAGAGTTGCTTCTTCAGTCTACATCAGAATCCTGAAGAAGCTTGATTAAGTACTAGGTGAAGCAGCAGAACAAACCTTGCCAGTGAAGAGTTAGGGTAGGCAGGCCAAAAACCAAGCTTTGGCCTTCCATGTCCGTATCCTGGGCTTACGTCAGGAGGTGTGGCCCAGATTTAGGGTAGATCTTCTTCCTTCAAATACTTTACTTAAGAAAATCCCTTCCAAGGAATGCTGGGCAACGAGGATTCCACTTAATTCCGGATGTAGTCAGATTGACAATCAAGATTAGCCATCACAGTTGTCTAAACAACACTAGTTGACATGCCAACATGTCTCACCCCTAGATGAAGAAGCTGCTGAGGGAGAATCAGTTTTCTACAAAGCCCTAAACACATGACATAGGACTGATACTGGACTCAGGAGTGTGTAATAATGATTAAAGAACAAGAGATCTTAAATTTGAGAGGGAGTTGCAAGATGACGGGAGATGGAGGAGTGAAGTGATGTGAATACAGTACTTATACATGAAGTTCTCAAAAGGAGAGAAATTTAATTTAAAAAAGAATGTAACAGCAGGCAGTGGTGGCACATGCCTTTAATCCCAGCATCTGGGAGGCAGAGACAGGCAATTTGAGTTCGAAGCCACTCTGATCTATAGAGCAAGTTCCAGGACAACCGGGGCTACATAGAGAAATGCTGTGTCAAAAGCCAAAAGAAAAAGTTAATCAGTCAAAAGAACAAGGAAGAGCTTTCTGGACAATCAATGCCCAGAGTCAGGAAGTGCTTGGTGGTTTTGAGCTGAAAGAGGGCCAGAGTGGCTAGATCACAGGATAAGGGGACAAAGTGGATAGTGAGGAGGGCAGGACCTGTTCATGGAGAGCTTTGTAGTACAAAAGAAAGAACATGCATTTCTTTCTAAATGTGCTAGGAAAGCATTGAGAGGCTTAAGCAGGAGAATGCTCTGACCTGACTGACATAGCTGATTTGCAGAGAAAGGACTGTGGCAGGCAGGATTGGAGGCAGGGATTCTGTGTGGGAACATCCTGATGGAGCACTGGAGGTGGGAAAAGTGGATGAGTTCTGGATGACTTGCTGAAGAAAGATGTCTGTTTTCACTTTAAAATGGTGATAGTCTCATTGTGGACATTTTGGGGTAGAAATTAAGTATGTGGGGTTAAAATGATAACTAGACTTTTTTTTTTAAAAAAAAATCTCCATCTAAGGGATGGAACACAGGGCTCCACACATATTAGATAGCACTTTGCTGCCACTGAACCACACCCAAAGCCCAAGGCACAGATCCTAAATGGACAGCTTTTATAACCTTCAAAAAATGTACAGACCCATGATATCATTAACCAAATAACTCCAGAGATCCCATTCCTTCACATCTCTTCTGCATTTCCCTAATTCCATCACTCAGTTATTTTTGGTCTGCTATTAAACTTACAAAACACACACAGACACACACACACACCACACAACACAACACACTCACACACACACCACCAACAGACTCACACACATTCACACACACAGACACCACACCACACCATACCACACACATTCACACACACACACCACCCACACACACACCCACACACACACACACACACACACACACACACACCACACACACACACACAGACACACACACAGTCACACACACACACACACACACACACACACACACACACACACACACACACACACACACACACACACACACACACACACACACTCACACACACACACACACACACATACACACACACAGACACACACACTCACACACACAGATACACACACACACACACACACAGACACACACAGACACACACACACACACAGCACACACACACCCACACTCACACACACACACACACACACACACACACACACACACACACACACACACTCACACATACACACACACACACACACACACACACACACACACACACTCACACATACACACACAGACACACACACACACTCACACACACACACACACACACACACACATGCATATGAAGTGCCAGTCCTGTGGCTCAAACCCAGGGCCTTGTGTGTTAATGTCAAAAAGTCTACTACTAAACTCTATCCCCATTGATAGCAGGATCATGCTGTTTGGATTCTTCATGTCTAGCTTTTTCATTCCTTATAACGTTGCTGAGATCTGTCCAATGCTGTGTATCATCAGGAACGCGTGCCTTTCTATTACTGAAGAGCACTCTATTGTATGTGTCTGCCGCAATTTGTTTACCCAGCTTTCTGTTACTAGGCATTTGGATAGTCTCCTGTTTGTTAGCTCTCAGTGTGACCCATTCTTTAGCATGCTGAGCTGAAGCTTCCTTTCACTTTTCTTCCTTCTTTTCTTTAGCCATTTCACCCTTCAAATTCCCATACATTTATTATTTATCCTTCTATGTGTTGATTTCCATCTTTAAAAGTTTAATTTTGGAGAGCTGGAGAGATGGCTCAGTGGTTAAGAGCACTAGCTTCTCTTCTAGAGGACCCAGATTCGATTCCCAGCACCCACATGGTGGCTCATAGCCAACTATAAATACAATTCCAGGGGATTCAACACCCTCTTCTTGCCTGCCTAGAGATCAAGAATACATGTGATACACAGACATACCTGCAGGTAAAACATTCATACACAAAACATAAAATAAAATAATTTGAAAATTAATCTTGGGACTGGAGAGATGGCTGAATGTCTAAAAGCACCATCTGCTCTTGCAGAGGACCAACTTAGTTCTCAGCATACACGTGGTGGGTTTTCTTTTTCTTTTCTTCGGAGCTGGGGACCGAACCCAGGGCCTTGCGCTTGCTAGGCAAGCGCTCTACCACTGAGCTAAATCCCCAACCCCCACATGGTGGTTTACAAGTATCTAATCCTGATTTGCATAGGATTGCTCGCCCTCTTCTGGCTCCTATAGGTACTACATGCATGTGATATACATGCAGACAAAACATATATACATAAAATAAATAAATATGAACCGCTTTTCTATTTGTTGCCCAAAATAATTCTAGTGGAATATTTTTCACGAGTCCTTTATTGTCTCACAGCTTCTATAGACTGGTAATCCAGGAGGAGCTCAGCAGTGCGAGTGGTTCTGACTCATGGTCTTTTGTGCAGTTATTGCCATGACCTCACAAGGACTACATCTGATGACCTAAGAATAGAAGATTTGATTATAATGTGGTTCTCGAGCATGTCTACACAACTAAAGAAAACTAGTTCCCTGTGTTATGGAACAATCCATGGAGTTATTTGGGTGCCTTCCTGCTATGGTGGGTTCTCTCAGAGGGAGAGCAAGCCAAGAGACATTATTCTAGGGAAGCTCTGATATACTTTAAGATTTAATCTTGGAAGTAATACATCATCAGTCCTTCTATATTCTAGTCAATGGAAATAAATTGCTAATACTTTTTTGTCCCCAACAAAAATAAGCCACATCTCTTCAAGGGAGGTGTTATCAGTGAAGTTGTGGGCATAGTTATTGAACCACTTTACTTGTCCCTTAATATTTATGGGTCTCGATTCCAAGAACTTCCAATGATGTAAAAGTCAGTGGATGAAACAGTCCTCAGCAAAAAGAAGGGAAGAAAACAGTAGGAAGCAGTATAGTGCCCGATTTCCATGTACAGCACTAAACCATAGGATTCAAAACAGCATAGTAGTCACATAAAAGCACATAGAGTATCCAGAAATAATCCCAGGCAACCACAGCCAGCTGATCTATGGCAAAGATGCTAATAACACAGTGGAAAACAAGTACTTTTTCTTCTTCAAATGGTGCTATTCTTATCAAACAGGATGTCCACAAGAAGACTGTGGCTAGACTCATCTCTCTCTATTGTTGGTGTTAGAATTGCTTTAGAGTGACACCATTTGGCCACTGTTGCCATAGCAACAGCCATACATTCAGAAGACCTTTTGGCTCAATTAGCACCTCCACCTGGGAACCTTTACATCACATTCCAAATAAAAGGCAGATTCTCTTCGTCTTCTTTCCCTTTTCTTTCTCTAGCCCCTTCCCTTTGTCATGTTCCCCCATTAAAATCTCATCATGTGGAACCACGTTGGTGTTGGTTTGGTGTGCTCTTTCCCCACGGGTGCAGCTGATATTCTGATATTATTAACAACTGATATCTGATAATAATATCTGAGATTAATAACAATGTCTATAACTTACAAAGATAACATATGGATCAGAGATTTAAGTGTAAGATATAATACTTTTAGAAAATATATGAGAAATACTTCAGGATGTGGGAATGGGCAATCTTTTTTTTTTAAATATCTACTTACTTATTTATTTTATTAGTACACTGTCCTGTCTTCAGACACACCAGAAGAGAGCATCAGATCCCATTATAGATGGTTGTGAGCCACCATGTGGGTGCTGGGATTTGAACTCAGGACCTCTGGAAGAGCAGTCAGTGCTCTTAACCACTGAGCCATCTCTCCAGCCTTCCCCTCCTCTTCCTCCCCTCCTCCACCTCCCCCTCCTCCTTTCCTTTCCCCTTCTCCTTCCCCTTCCCCTTTCCTCTTCCTCTTCCTCTTTTTAAATATAACTGTAGAAGTCCAGGAAATGAAAGTATATGTAGACAAATGGATAACTTCAAAATTAAAGTGCTTTCAACAGCCAAAGACACAAGAGTAAGGAAAGGACACGGCTGTGAGTAAACCCTGATAAACCATGCTTCGACAAGGAATTCATCCATGATATACCAAGAAATCAGAAGCCTCAAAAAAAGGAAAATCAGTTACCTGATTAAAAATGGGCACTCGATTGAAATAGGTATATTTTCAAATAAGAGCATACAAAAGATCTATGAGGGTATACAAAGTGTTTAAAATCCAATTCAGGTAATAATGAGATTTAAAAACAGTAAAGACAAAAGATAGTAAATGTTAAACACATGGAAGGAAGACAATTCTTTAAAAACCTTTGTATTTATTGATTCATTTATTTGTGTGTCTGTCTTTCTGTGTGTGAGTCTGTGTGTGTGTGTGAGTCTGTGTGTGTGTGAGTCTCTGTGTGTGTGTGTGTGTGTGTGTGTGTGTGTGTGTGTGTACATGTGCCCCGGTGTATGTGTAGGTCAGGGGAAATTAGTGTGTTCTCATCTTCTACCACATGAGTTACAAGGATCAAACCCAGGTCATCGAAGATGACAGCAAGGGCCTTCACCCAGTGAGCCATCTCACTGACCTCAAAGCAGGAAATCCTTAAACACCGTTTGTAGGAGTGTAAATTACTGTGTTCATTACGTGCATCAGTATGGAAGTTCTTCAGTAACAAATTATCTATGATCCAGCAATCACACTTGGAGGTATGTATCCAAAAGAATAGTATTTTGAAGAGGAATATTCACATTAATGTTCATTGTAGCAGTATTTATAGTAGTTGAGAAATGGAAATAATAGCAGTTTCTATATGTCTATCAATTGAATAATAGATAAGAACATGTATGTGTATGTATGTATGTATGTATGTATGTATGTACGAAATGGTATACCACACAACATGGATGGAGCAGGAATTCATTGTATCATTATGTTAGATGGATGAATTATACACAGAAAAGACAAATATTACGTTGTCTGGTTCATTACATGGGATTTTGTTAAGTTCATTGTGGGGACTGGAGAAGCGGCTCAGTAAGCACACAGGCCTTAGTTTGGATCCTTAGCACTCATGTAAATGTTTGGCATAGTGATGCCTGCCTGTACCCCATAGACGGGCATGCTGGACCTCATTGAGCAGCCATTCTGGCCAAATTGATGAGCCCCAAGTTCAAGGAGAGGCATTATCTCAAAAACGTCACTGAAGACATCTGACATTGACTGCTGGTTTCCACGTGTACACGTACTCACTGGCCTGTGCACGTGCCGACATATATGCACACACTTACATGAGTATGTCCATGCAGCACACACAAATATACAACTGAAGAGTTCATCTCCAAGAAGTTGAGAGTAAAAGCAAGATCACTAATGACAGGGAAGAGGAAGATGGGAAATATTGATCAAATATTGATCAGTTATGGACAGGAGTAGGAAATCCTGGTAGGTTATTGTAAAATCATAGAATAAATTTTCAGTGTTTTCTCCATGAAAAAATTACATTGAGGAGAAAATGTGCCAGTCTGATATAAATATAACTTTGATTTAAACATCGCACAGTATACAGGTATAAAAACTTCTACTGGTATTCCATTCATATTCATAATTTTAAATAGTTATGTATGAGTTAAGATGAGAAAAAGCAGGTAATGTATCTCTGCTGTATGACATGACATTGCATTCATATATAAAATCACACATTTTCCTGAAGACCTTAAAGGCCTCGAGATTACTTATATTGCCTAATGTAATACAAACTCAGTAGAAATAGTTGTTAGTACTATATTTATAAAAGCATAAGTAAAAAATCTAAGCTGGACATGGCGATGCACATCTGTTATCACAGTACTTGGGAAGTGGAAGCAGGAGGATCCTAAGTTCAAGGTCATCCTCAATTTTATAGTGAGTTCAAGACCAGTCATGAGACCCTGTGTCAAAACAGCAGCAGCAGCAACAGCAGCAGCAGCAGCAAAATGCCTGAGACTGGAAATACAACTCTAGTGGGAAGACAGTTCTGTTCTCCAGAGAAAACTGCCTAATGCAAGGCCCTTTTAATGAGTCCCGTTGTCCTCTGTGTCTTAATAGGACTTGGGGTGCAGGAATAAAATTGGGCGGCAATATAGTTTGGCCCTTAGATATTTTGTTGATAAATTCTCCTTCTGAGCCTGAATCCATAATCCATATATAAGTCTCTGCCAACTAGGTATCAACAAAAAAGTGTCCTGATTAGAGTTGATTTATGATAAACTGTTATAAAGTCAATTTTATTATTTTAAAGTGTGTGTGTGTGTGTGTGTGTGTGTGTGTGTGTTCTGGATTCTGGGATAGGCTAGAGGCAAAGTATCTCCTGGTGCTGGAGTTACAGGCAGTTGTGAGTATGGGGAACAGAATTTGGGTCCTCCGATAGATCAGTGCTCTTAACCACTGAGCCATTGCTCCAGCCCCCATGAACTAATTTTTTAAAAAAATGATTTCACTGTGCAGCATAAGTTAGCCTGATAGCACGCATATACCTCTGCCTCAGACTTCGAACGGCTGAGAGTAAAGATATCCACCAGCACATTGGATTATACAGTAAATATTTCAAACTGTACCAGAAGTTCTATAGCTCTGATTCACCGTCAAACTGTCCTGTCAAATTTGGATCCTTTATGTCTTCATATAAATCTTACTAACTTCAGGGGACTCTAGGCTGTAGAAGAAAGAAGCGCAGAGGTAGGTCATAGCTGAACACCTCAGCTTTGTGTGGGCTTTCCATGGTGCTCAGAAAACTCTGCCCTTTCAGAGAAAACGCCTCCCACACTCTGGCCTCAGAGAATTACTACCCACTCCCTCGATATGGGTGCTGCGTAGGTTTGCAGGTGCCTGCTGGGTGGCATTCTACAATGCACTTGAAT
The DNA here is from genome assembly GCF_011064425.1 of Rattus rattus. Classification (NCBI taxonomy): domain Eukaryota; kingdom Metazoa; phylum Chordata; class Mammalia; order Rodentia; family Muridae; genus Rattus; species Rattus rattus. The sequence goes on from NC_046172.1 coordinate 116,795,257, forward strand.
GTTTTTGAGAACATTCTGTTTGTCAGCCACAGGGATAGTGCTGAGAGCTGGAAGCTGAGAATAGAGGTTCCCAGGTGAGCTCGCACTGCCACCTAGTGGGCAATCCTGGACATGGCTACTGGTTTCTTGAAGGCCCTCCTCCCTTTCCTGTGATTTTTCTGAGACCTTGTTGCCATTATTATCCAAGACACTCAAAGTAGCTTTGTGATGCCCGAATGATGGGTTTTGAGGTCCTGGAAAACATTGAGGATGATCCCTTCAAAGCAGGTCTTGGGTCTTACCATGACTGTGTGCTCCTCCCTCCTGAGCATGAAGTGTGATGTTAAGGGTGCTCACTCATCCAGTTAATTTTATACCCAGCCACTTTGCTGAAGTTGTCTATCAGCTTTAGTAGTTCTCTGGTGGAACTTTTGGGATCACTTAAATATACTATCATATCATCTGCAAATAGTGATATTTTGACTTCTTCTTTTCCGATCTGTATCCCCTTGACCTCCTTTTGTTGTCTGATTGCTCTGGCTAGAACTTCAAGAACTATATTGAATAAGTAGGGAGAGAGTGGGCAGCCTTGTCTAGTCCCTGATTTTAGTGGGATTGCTTCAAGTTTCTCTCCATTGAGTTTAATGTTAGCAACTGGTTTGCTGTATATGGCTTTTACTATGTTTAGGTATGTGCCTTGAATTCCTATTCTTTCCAGGACTTTTATCATGAAGGGGTGTTGAATTTTGTCAAATGCTTTCTCAGCATCTAATGAAATGATCATGTGGTTTTGTTCTTTCAGTTTGTTTATATAATGGATCACGTTGATGGTTTTCCAGATATTAAACCATCCCTGCATGCCTGGGATGAAGCCTGGATCATGGTGGATGATTGTTTTGATGTGCTCTTGGATTCGGTTTGCCAGAATTTTGTTGAGTATTTTTGGTTGGTGTTCATAAGGGAAATTGGTCTAAAGTTCTCTTTCTTTGTTGGGTCTTTGTGTGGTTTAGGTATAAGAGTAATTGTGGCTTCATAGAAGGAGTTCGGTAGTGCTCCATCTGTTTCAATTTTGTGGAATAGTTTGGATAATATTGGTATGAGGTCTTCTATGAAGGTCTGGTAGAATTCTGCACTAAACCCGTCTGGACCTGGGCTCTTTTTTTTGGTTGGGAGACCTTTAATGACTGCTTCTATTTCCTTAGTAGTTATGGGGTTGTTTAACTGGTTTATCTGTTCCTGATTTAACTTCGCTTCCTGGTATCTGTATAGGACATTGTCCATTTCCTGCAGATTTTCAAGTTTTGTTGAATATAGGCTTTTATAGTAAGATCTGATGTTTTTTTTTTAATTTCCTCTGAATCTGTAGTTATGTCTCCCTTTTCATTTCTGATTTTGTTAATTTGGACACACTCTGTGTCCCTCTCAAAAGTTAGTCTGGCTAAGGGTTTATCTATCTTGTTGATTTTCTCAAAGAACCAACTTTTGGTTCTGTTGATTCTTTCTATGGTCCTTTTGTTTCTACTTGGTTGATTTCAGCTCTGAGTTTGATTATTTCCTGCCTTCTACTCCTCCTGGGTGTATTTGTTTCTGTTTGTTCTAGAGCTTTTAGGTGTGCTGTCAAGCTGGTGACATATGCTCTTTCCTGTTTCTTTCTGCAGGCACTCAGCGCTATGAGTTTTCCTCTTAGCACAGCTTTCATCGTGTCCCATAAGTTTGGGTATGTTGTACCTTCATTTTCATTAAATTCTAAAAAGTTTTTAATTTCTTTCTTTATTTCTTCCTTGACCAGGTTATCATTGAGTAGAGCATTGTTCAATTTCCACGTATATGTGGGTATTCTTCCCTTATTGTTATTGAAGACCAGCTTTAGGCCGTGGTGGTCTGATAGCACGCATGGGATTATTTCTATCTTTCTGTACCTGTTGAGGCCCGTTTTTTGACCAATTATATGGTCAATTTTGGAGAAAGTACCATGAGGAGCTGAGAAGAATGTATATCCTTTTGTTTTAGGTTAGAATGTTCTATAAATATCTGTTAAATCCATTTGGTTCATGATTTCTCTTAGTCTGTCTACGTCTCTGTTTAATTTCTGTTTCCATGATCTGTCCATTGATGAGAGTGGGGTGTTGAAATCTCCTACTATTATTGTGTGAGGTGCAATGTGTGTTTTGAGCTTTAGTAAGGTTTCTTTTACGTATGTAGGTGCCCTTGTATTTGGGGCATAGATATTAAGGATTGAGAGTTCATCTTGGTGGATTTTTCCTTTGATGAATATGAAGTGTCCTTCCTTATCTCTTTTGATGACTTTTAGTTGAAAATTGATTTTTTTTATATTAGAATGGCTACTCCAGCTTGTTTCTTCCAACCATTTGCTTGGAAAGTTGTTTTCCAGCCTTTCACTCTGAGGTAGTGTCTGTCTTTGTCTCTGAGGTGTGTTTCCTGTAGGCAGCAGAATGCAGGGTCCTCATTGCATATCCAGTTTGTTAATCTATGTCTTTTTATTGGGGAGTTGAGACCATTGATGTTGAGAGATATTAAGGAATAGTGATTATTGCTTCCTGTTATATTCATATTTGGATGTGAGGTTATGTTTGTGTGCTTTTCTTCTCTTTGTTTTGTTGCCAAGACGATTAGTTTCTTGCTTTTCCTAGGGTGTAGCTTGCCTCCTTATGTTGGGCTTTACCATTTATTATCCTTTGTAGTGCTGGATTTATAGAAAGATATTGTGTAAATTTGGTTTTGTCATGGAATATCTTGGTTTCTCCACCTATGTTAATTGAGAGTTTTGCAGGATACAGTAACCTGGGCTGGCATTTGTGTTCTCTTAGGGTCTGTATGACATCTGTCCAAGATCTTCTGGCTTTCATAGTCTCTGGTGAGAAGTCTGGTGTAATTCTGATAGGTCTGCCTTTATGTGTTACTTGACCTTTTTCCCTTACTGCTTTTAATATTCTTTCTTTGTTTTGTGCATTTGGTCTTTTGACTATTGTATGATGGGAGGAAGTTTCTTTTGTGGTCCAATCTATTTGGAGTTCTGTAGGCTTCTTGTATGTTTATGGGCATCTCTTTCTTTAGGTTAGGGAATTTTTCTTCTATGATTTTGTTGAAGATATTTACTGGTCCTTTGAGCTGGGAGTCTTCACTGTCTTCTATACCTATTATCCTTAGGTTTGATCTTCTCATTGAATCCTGGATTTCCTGTATGTTTTGGACCAGTACCTTTTTCCATTTTACATTATCTTTGACAGTTGTGTCGATGATTTCTATGGAATCTTCTGCTCCTGAGATTCTCTTCTATCTCTTGTATTCTGTTGGTGATGCTTATATCTACGGCTCCTTCTCTCTTCCTTTGGTTTTCTATATCCAGGGTTGTTTCCATGTGTTCTTTCTTGATTGCTTCTATTTCCATTTTTAATTTCTTCAATTGTTTGATTGTGTTTTCCTGGAATTCTTTCAGGGATTTTTGTGATTCCTCTCTATAGGCTTCTACTTGTTTACTGATGTTTTCCTGAATTCTTTCAGGGATTTTTTGGATTCCTCTCTGTAGGCTTCTACTTGTTTATTTATGTTTCCTGCATTTCTCTAAGGAGTTCTTCATGTCTTTCTTGAAGTCCTCCAGCATCATGATCAAATATGATTTTGAAACTAGATCTTGCTTTTCTGGTGTGTTTGGATATCCAGTGTTTGCTTTGGTGGGAGAATTGGGCTCTGATGATGCCATGTAGGCTTGGTTTCTGTTGCTTGGGTTCCTGTGCTTGCCTCTCGCCATCAGATTATCTCTAGTGTTACTTTGTTCTGCTATTTCTGACAGTGGCTAGACTGTCCTATAAGCCTGTGTGTCAGGAGTGCTGTAGACCTATTTTCCTGTTTTCTTTCAGCCAGTTATGGGAACAGAGTGTTCTGCTTTCGGGCGTGTAGTTTTTCCTATCTACAGGTCTTCAGCTGTTCCTGTGGGCCTGTATACTGAGTTCACCAGACAGGACTTGGAGCAGGAAGGTTTGTCTTACCTGTGGTCCCGAGGCTCAAGTTTGCCCTTGGGGTGTTGCTTATGAGCTCTCCGAGGGGGCAGCAACCAGGAAGATCTGTGCTGCCCTTTCCGGGAGTTTTCATTCACCAGGGTTCCAGATGGAGTTTGGTGTTTTCCTCTGGCGTCAGAGATGTGTGCAGAGTGCAGTCTCTTCTGGTTTCCCATGCGTGTCTGCCTCTCTGAAGGTTTAGCTCTCCCTCCCACGGGATTTTGGTGCAGAGAACTGTTTATCCGGTAGGTCTCTTCAGGTTCTGGCGGTGTCTCAGACGCAGTGGATTTCCTGCACCTGTGCCCTTATCCAAGGGAACCCAGAGGCCGCATACAGTTTCCTCTTGGGCCAGGGATTTGGGCAGGGGTGGGCAGTGTTGGTGGTCTCTTCCGCTCTGCAGTCTCAGGAGTGCCCACCTGTCCGGCAGTGAGCTCTCTCTCCCATGGGGTTTGGGAGCAGTGAGCTGGAGGCAGGGAGTGCGAGATTGGGACTCCCGCTAAAAACCGGAAGTGTCCGGTCCTAGAGGAATTTTGCCTCTGTGTGTCCCGAGGCCACCAGTCAGATCACTTGCAGCAGAAAAGTTGGTCTTACCTGTGGTCCTGAGGCTCAAGTTTGCTCGTGGGGTGTTGCTGATGAGCTCTCAGCAGGGGCAGCAATCCCTCCTCAGTTTTTGAACCAAGGTCTCCCACTGAGACTGGCTCTCCTTGTTTGGACTGGACTAGCCTGCAAAGCCACAGGGATCTTTCACTGTCTTCGGTTCAGTCAAGACACAGAGGGGTGCAGACATAGTCAGCCTCTCTTTTTTTTCTTTTTTCTTTTTTTTCTTTTTTTCGGAGCTGGGGACCGAACCCAGGGCCTTGTGCCTGCTAGGCAAGCGCTCTACCACTGAGCTAAATCCCCAACCCCGTAGTCAGCCTCTCTTAAAATGGATGCTGGCATACTGAACTCAGGAGTTCATGTTTGCACAGCAGAGGCTTTACCCACTGAGCCATTTCTTCAGGACCACCAAGCCCTTTCCCCTTTTTTTCTTATGTTATAGTCCTGGGAAATGGAGCAAGGCCTCATCATGTATGTTGGGCAAGTGCATGCCTGCTATACCAGGGAATGGTCCCAGCCCTGAAGTCATATTTCCTCAGGAGGTTGACTCTTGCTTCTAGTCTACAGGGTTATATATATGGGGTGTTTCATCACAAAGGGCTGGAAGTGTTCCTAATCACTGCCTTAGTCACCAGTGCAAACTTCGACATGGTGGAAAAGGCAAGGAGTATCTTAATATCCTAATATTAGCTTTTACCACATATTCCACTACGTGCCTATCAGGAAATGTCAGGGTTTCACAGGTCACACCTTGTTAATTGCTACACTGTCCTGTAGAGATAAATATTTAATGTTGAATTCAAACGATTAATAATCTAATTATATTCAGTGGTACACGCACTCATGACTCCTGTCAATATATGCTATCTAAAAGCATAAAAACAAGGGTGAAGTGAGATGGCTCAGGAGGTAAACGTGTCTGCTGCCAAGCCTGACAAGCGGAGTTCATCCTCGAGACTCCACAGTGGAAGGAGAGAGCCAACTCCTACAAATTGTCCTCTCCACCCACAACATTGTATTTCCACATCCACAAAAATGAATTCAAAATACCTTTAAAGTGTCAAAATGAAATTCAGTAAGTTTTTCACTACTCAAAGTGTTTGTCTCTGCTTTACTGTTAAGCATTAGACAAAATAGTAAGTTTTACTAAGACTTCTTCACATTCTTTAATAATATCCAGTGCTTTTATTTCCCCTTTCCCTTCCTTCATCAACTCTATCTTCTAAAATAGTTCCCCTTCCCCTCCCATGTCTTTACAAACTCTAAGTTGCATCCATGACAGAAAACATGGTAAGTTTGTGTTTCTTGGTGTACCTCATTTTACATAACACGATAACCTTTGACTCTATTTCTTTTCCTACAAATGACATGATTTTCTTCTTTGTGTTTAAGTAAGACTTCCTTGTATACATACAGCACATTTTCTTCATTCTTTCATTTGTTCACGAGCACTAGCTGATTCTACATCACAGCTATTGTGAACAGAGTTATGGCAAACATGGATGCACAGCTATACTTATGTTGGCGTGCTGATTTATTTCCAGGTGTGCTACACCTAGGAGTGCTGCAGCTGGATGACAATGAATTTGTGTATCACTAGCAATGTAGAAGAGCCAACACCCACCCTGCCCTGCATCCTGGTCAGCATTTAAGTTTGGTTAGGTTTTCTTCTCTCTTCTCTTCTGTTCTGTTCTGCTTTGTTCTCTTCTCCTCCTCCTCTCTCTCTCTCTCTCTCTCTCTCTCACACACACACACACACACACACACACACACACACACACAGACACACACAAACACACATACTTTTAAGAGTTTCTCTGTGTAGCCTTGGTTGTCCTGGAACTTGCTCTGTAGACCAGGCTGGCCTTGAACTCACAGAAATCCCCCCACTTCTGCTTCCCAAGTGCTGGGTTTAAAGGCTATTGTTTCTTTTCTTTTTTTTTTTTTCTTTTTTTTTTTTTTTTTTTTTTTTTTTTTTTCGGGCTGGGACCGAACTCAGGACCTTGTGCCTCCTAGGCAAGCGCTCTACCACTGAGCCAAATCCCCAACCCCTATCGTTTCTTTTCTTGCTGACTATTCTGACTAGGTTGAGATGGAATCTCAATATAGTTTTACTTCACATTTCCAAGATAAATAAAAATATTGACTATTTCCCCTATGTATCTATTGGTCATTTTTACTTATTTTGAGATCCTAGTTCAATTTCTTTCCCCATTTATTGATTGGAGTATATGTTCCTTTGGCGCTGAACTTTTGTACTTCATATGTACACACACATATACATATTTTAGATATCAGTCCTTTGTGTTACATAGCTTCCAAGGTTCAGGCTGTTAATTTTTCTTTGCTCTGTATGAAATTCGATGTTTGATGTGATATGGTTGGCAATTCTTGCTATCACTGTGCTACGTTGTCCTATTCAGTATCTGCTTGCCTATGTCTGGGCCTTGAAGTGTTGTCTTTATGCTTGCCTCTAGACATTTCATAGATTTTAGGTTTGACATTTTGTAACATCTATTTTGAATTGATTCCAAAATAAGATCTTAAAAGCAAGTAACTCACAACCAGAGAAATGCAGCACTTTAAAATTATACTCAGCCAGTCAAGTTGAATTATGCCACGGCACAGTGCTTATGTTTGACTAGCAAAGTTAATCTCTCAAGTTGCAAGAAACTGGCCTCTGTGATTGTACGTCATAGATTGCAAGTCCGGCTTTGACCCTCAATGTCATTATCTAGAATATGCCATAGGAACTGAATGAGATCTTGAATGCAATGCTGTTGGGAATGGTGGGACATCCTTCAGTCCAAGTACTCTGTAGGCAGAGGCAGGAAGATCTCTGTGAGCTCAAGGTCACATTGGTCTATATATTGAGCTCCAGGCCAGCCAAGTCTACAGAGTGAAGCCCTGTCTCAAAAAAATAAGGCATAAGAATTTTGAATGCAGTTGGAAATGGTGGTGCACATCTTTAATCCCAGCACTCAGGAGGCGGATATAGGCAGATCTTTGTGAGTTCCATGCCAGTCTGGTCTACATAGTGAGTTCCAGGACAGCCAGGACTATGTAAAGAAATACAGCATGTCCCCTCCTAAAAAAGAATGTGTTAGTTATTAGGCTAAGGTCTGATCTCATTCATTTATGGTTTCATTGTTTTCTATGAGATAAGGGAACCAAAATTTGCCCTGGTCTAATAGCTCCGAAAACTGGAAGATAGGTGTCATGGGGATAGTGCATTCCAGTGTTGAAAATATTAAAGAAGTAGAATGCTTTCCAGTAGGTGATAGTCTAAGTTGCAACCTTGGCAATACAGGCCTTTTGGACTGTATAATTGTGTGATGTATGTGAGTACTGAGTATTTTAGGGTGCTTAGCAGTGTCTCTGATCTCTACCTACTGTCTCCTCTTCATCCCCAGGTGTAGTATGAAAAATGTCTTCATGCATTTGTGAAATATGGCCAAGTGAACAAGTGCTCCCATTTAAAATTACTAAACAAAGCACATAAGAACAATGGTCCGAGATGGACCAAATACTAAAGTAAGAACGTTATCTGAGAGGGCTGGAGAGGTGTCTCAGCAGTTAAGAGCACTGACTGCTCTTCCAGAGGTCCTGAGTTCAAATCCCAGCAACCACATAGTGGCTCACAACCATCTGTAATGAGGTCTGATGCCTTCTTGTGGTGTGCATGAAGACAGCTCAGTGTACTCATATAATAAATAAACAAATCTTTTAAAAAAAATAAAGAAAGTTATCTGAGAAAGGTGTCTGGATGTTAAAAAGCTTTCCATGGAAATAGTAACAACACCTACCATTTAGAAAGGATTGGTCTTTTCAAAAAAATCCAAGGAAAAGAATATGCAAGAGGGTTAATTTGCATGCCAACAGACGAGCAGGCCTATCTAATCTAATTGAGTCCCAAGTTTGTGGTCAGAACTACCACAGTATTGGTTTAATTCAAGATGAAGCTTGGTTTGTAGGACATTAATATCTGTCACCAATTGTTATGATTAATTTCATCAACCTGACTGGATTTAGAGTCAACATGGCAACACCTTTGGATATGTCTATTAGGGCACTGATCTAACCCAGTGGTTCTTAACTTGTAGGTTGTGACCCCTTTGTGGGTCAAAGGACCCTTTCACAAGGGTCACCTAAGACCATTGGAAAACACAATTTACATTATATTTTCTAACTTTAGCAAACTTACAGTTATGGCGTGGCAATAAAATAATGTTATTGTTGGGGGTCACCACAGCATGAGGAACTGTATTAAGGAGTGGCAGCATCAGGAAAGTTGAAAGCAGTGATTAACTGAAAAGGGAAACAGCTTCCTGTGGGTTGGGGTCCTGAGTGTGGTTGAAAGGGACACAGCATCCTGAGACTCCTGCTGCCTTAACTGCCCCATCATGATGGACTATATACTGTAAGGCCAAAGAAACCAATCTTTCCTCACCTTGCTTTCCTCCTGTATTTTCCCACAGTAACGAGTCACCCACTGTGCAAACTTGTCTGGTGATCCTACTGGCATAACTGACTTAAGCTTCATTTTAGATGACTTATTCACCAAGTCCATGGGAGAGCCTTGGGGTAAATTGAACTGAAGTATCACTTTGAAGAATTACAGTGAGCAAGATCAAAGAGCCATTTATCTAAGGCCTAGGGGTTCTGTGGCAGCCATCAGGCAGGCAGCCCTAGGAAGGACTTTGATGCTCCCACTGATTAGCCTTCTCAAGGAAAAGCATAGGAGGTTCGTCAAAGCCTCTGGTCTATTTGAGGAGAAAAATCTTTAAGAGGATGGTAAGTGTGTAGTCTAATGGGCGACTCAGTGTTTTACCTGACACCTGTCATAACCTATTAGGGTTAATGAAATCAGTGTGGTCCACGAAGAGCATTTAGCGCACAGAGACCACAGTAGAAAAGTATCAGGGATGTCAAATGAATATTAAATAGGGTGAGCTACATAACGGTCAGTGAAAATGCAGTTGGGAGGCTCTTTGATCAAAAAGCAGGATAAAGGAGCTGTTCAAAGGTGTGTAGCTCTAAAGCATTTCCTCTCTCTCTCTCTCTCTCTCTCTCTCTCTCTCTCTCTCTCTCTCTCTCTCTCTCATTATTTGGCTTGCCCTGGTATGTTTTACTTTCTGTTGCCTATCACACTAAGTAAAATACTTATGGTTCCTGTTAGGCTGATTTTGATTTTTCACCCTTCTTCTTTATGTTGTACAAGGCATTGTTTAAAATGCAAATAATGGTGGCTGAAGCGATGGCTCAGCGGTTCAGAGAACGGACTTGCTCTTCCAAAGATCCTGAGTTCAATTCCCAGCAACCACATGGTGGCTCGCAACCATCTGTAATGAGATCTGACGCCCTCTTCTGGTGTGTCTGAAGATAGTGACAGTGTACTCATATAAAATGCAAATCATATAGAGCCTCAAAACCACTCCCACTCTTTGTTGCTCATACTGTAGTGATGGGGCTGTTTCCTTATTTCGCCTCAGTGGGCATCCTAGCAGTCAGTGTTCTGTGCTCAGCTTTCTGATAAGTGCATTAGGATGAAAACGAAGGGATGCACTATCCTTTCCTTTGCTTCTATGCCATCATTTGTAGCATACAGGGGTCCTTTGTTCCATGAACCCCTCCCCCACCAATGGATGCCTAACACCTAGAATAGTATTGAACCCTATACATACTGTGCCTTTTCTATTCATACACACCTATAGTAAAGTTGAATCCATAAAATAAGACGTGATAATAAAATAGAGCGAGTTTGAAAATATGTGCTTATACTTTTTAAGGATCATTACTCTCCCATTTTGCATTCTTATGAAGAAAATTAAGGACTTCATCAATAAACACAGTAGTTCTATAAGGGTCGATCTGATGATCTCAAAGGTTACTAGGTGACCACTGAGCAGGTAACTAGACAAAGGAATGATTTACATTCCAGAAGGACCACAAAGATTGATGCAAGATTTTGTCACATAACTTGGGGTAGCACATAGTTTAAAACATATGAGCCATTTATTTCTAGACTTTAGTAACTGATGAGGCCACTACTGTCACTGGATAGGTTTTCTTAGCTTTCATGGCTCTTGCAACGTGGTTTCACATGCTTCCTGCTTTGGGAACAAGGTCTAGCTCCAAAGGAAATTGTTCCCTTTCCAGTGAGTCACCATTACCTCTGTGCTCTGTCCCACCTCACTACGTTATAGCTGGGACTTGCTAACCTTGTACTCCTCCTCTTCAGCCATGCTGGCCTCACAAGTACTGTAGGTCAACTGGAATTCTGCAGTCTTGGAGTGTTGCAAGCGCTGTGTATAAATGAGGCTGGAAGAAAAGAGCTGCTCGTCCACATGGTCTGTCTTTTCTGTTCCGTGCTCGCTCAGTTGTTGCACGTGACTCCAATTCTAAAAGGCGAGCTCAGAAATGAAACGATTGAGAGGTTCTAACAGTAACAGCTGGGCACTAAATCCCACACCATTGAGCATTTTAGACAAATTAGTATCATTGGTTAAGGTGTACCAGCTCTTCCCTATATGTAGAAAGTATCTTCTCTCATTAAATTACCTTTTAGCCAAGATTCTTTCCAAACATTTTATTTGATGTCTAAATGTTTTGCATATGTATTACTCATATATCTATGTTATTCATATATATGTTTGTGTGAATATATGCATGCATATACACACATAATACCTAGGTTTGAAGTTCCAATGGATACCAGAAAAGAGTGTTGGATCACCCGTAGCTATAGTTACAGAGGGCTGTGAACCTCTGAATGGGTTCTGGGTCCTCTGAAAGAGAAGCCAGTGCTCTTAACCACAAACCATCTTTCTAGGTCCTAAAAGAGATTCTTACTCCACATTTTATCTTTGTGATTACACCATACACTCTGCACAACTAAGAAGTATGGACATGTGAAGATGCTGTCCTGTAGCTAGCTAGCATCAGCCCTTCATCAAACTATCCCAGGCAGATGCCATAACTACAGCCCCCAGGACACTCAGGTTGGAGGACCAGAAGTCTGCATTCAGCCTGAGCTATATGGTAAATTCTGAGTCAGCCTGAGCTACATAGCAAGATCTCATTTCTGTCTCACTGTCTCTGACTGTTGCTCTCCCCACAGTGTAATCCCTTCCCTTCTCCATTCCATTTCTCTGAGATCTTCTGGTCTCCCTTTATCCCATTTTTCCCACAGACACACAGTATCCAAACTGTAAGTGCAACATGTGTTCTGTTAGGTCAATGTAACTGTCACACACTTTTCTAAGTAACCTGGTACCTTCTGGGTCTAGACAATAAGTTCTCTTTAGGCCTTCCTAGCTGAACCTTCCTCAGTCTCAAGACAATTTCAAGCTTCGTGGTATATAAGATTTCTTTGGAGGTAGCATGATGATCGGAAGAGCTTGAACTTCTTACTGTCAGGATCCAGAGGGGACCACATTACTTAGAAAAGGGCGTGAGAGTTACTTTTCTATTTCTCTTCACCATGTTCAGGACCTTAGCTCATGGGGGGGGGCGGTGGCAGCTACAGCCAGCATGCATCTTCTTCCATTGTCACTGAGGCAGAAGGATCAGAAGTTCCAGGTGATCCTCCGCTGCATACGCACTCCTAGATTTGGCTTGGATACATGATAGCCTGTAGAAAGTGTAAGCTGAGAGATTTATAATTAGCTTCTATTTGTCCCCAGACTGGGGCAGCACAACGCAGCTCCCCAAATGGCTTGTGTATGTTTGTGCTAACAAATAAAATGAGCAAAGTTTCTTGAGATACTGACTTAGTAGAGAGCTCCAGCCAGCAAGCTGCATTTACCTCCCAGGAGCCTATCTTATAGGCTTCTAAAGCTATAGCAGCACCCAGTGTCAATGCAGCAAAGGTAGCTATAGGCTCTGGAAGCACAAGACACAGAGCTGACGCTGGCAAAGTTCTGGCTTTGTATACTCTGCCACTGCCCTTTTACTGCAGTGATTAGCTGACTTCAGCAAACTTCATCTGATCCTGGGAAAGATGGCTTCTTTTGTTTCAGTCTGAGGCAGTACAGCTGAATGGTGGCTCACTGCCAGATAGAGTCACTTCAGCTAAATAGGACCGAGACTCAGAGAACAGGTCTCATCAGATCTCACTCTCTCCATTGGCTCTTACATTCTGTCTCCTTTTTCCACAATGATTATAGTTGCCTGCCAAGAATAGAACATTGAGGTGCTATTCTATAGGGACAGGGCAGTTCATAGAAATACTTCATCCTCTAATGGCGGATATAGTATTCGAGAGTACATGACTCCAATTATCGGGTAGAGAGCCTTGATCTGAATCAAAGCATCCAGTGTCTGAGGTATGAGCAGGGCATGGAGACAACACATGAATTTCCAAAGCTGGCAGATTTGCAGGGAAAGCAGTCCAGGTATCATAGATACAGCCAGTCAAGAAAGGCCCTGATGCACTTGAATGGTAAATATTGCCACAAGTGTCTTTCCTACAACAATCCCTGTATCTGCTAATAGGTCATATGTCCCCATTCGGGAAACAGAGGCAACACATTTGTGCAGTATGTCCCAGAAGCCTGTCAACACCCAGTATATATTCTTGTGGGGAATATATATAAAAGGCTCACTATGGAGGGATAGGGCTGTCCATTAGTGAAAGCCTCTTCTTGCATTATTCCCTCTGGATATTCACCTATGGTTCTCCATGACTCACTGTATCGGGGAGAGGGGTTGTCAGGATTTAGAGTATTGCACTCTGGGGTCCACTGAAGACCATGCGATCTATAATTAGATCTATCAAATGTAGATCTATCTACATTTGAATGGAGAGATTATTGTAGTCCTATATGGTTCTCACCTGCAATCTACTCCAACCCAATCGAGGAGGGACTAGGATCCCACAAGGTCCTCAGCTTCCAGTGTGGGAGGAGTCTGTAGGCATAGCCTGCACTTCCGTATCTTCCACCACAGTGTCAAACCGCTATTTGGTCCTCAAGTTTGCTATTAATGGTATCCTACTGCACACACTTGTGACCCCAAGTCCTGGCACAATGTATTCTGCACTGTATACTTAACCTCCTTCCTCTCTGTTCCTCACATAAAAAATATTCTAAAAACCAGATGGAACAACATAGCAAGAGACACTGTCAACTTCTTAAAATACAGTTGACTACAAACTCCGGTTCTGAAGAAAATATGACCTGTTCAGATATGGCTAAACCATACTTTTAGGAGAAGTTTGTTTCAGGCCTTAGGACAGACTTTACTGTCATTCAGATTTTTATTTTTTCTACTTTTTAAGAGATTTATTTATTTACTTTATATATATGAGTACACTGTTGCTCTCTTAACACATATCAGAAAGGGGCATCAGATCTCATTACAGATGGTTGTGAGCCACCATGTGGTTGCTGGGAGTTGAACTCAGGACCTCTGGAAGAGCAGTCAGTGCTCTTAACCACTGAGCCATCTCTCCAGTCCTGTCATTCAGAGTTTTAAAAGCCTATTTTGAGCTGGACAGTGGTGGCACACACCTTTAATTCCAGCACTCCAGAAGCAGGTCTAGGCAGCTCTCAGAGTTTGAGGCCAGCCTGCTCTACAGAGCAAGTTCCAGGATGGTCAGGGCTATTACACAGAGAAACCCTGTCTTGAAAAACAAACAAATCCAAAAGCTCTTTTACACATTACCTTTCATCCTGTGAGTGTAATAGCTAAAGGATGCTAAGCTCTGTGGGAACTAGCCAAGAGAACCAAACTTCAAAGCTGCCTTTAACACTGAAACTATTTGTGTTACAAACCAAAACTGAAGAGGAGAAAACATAAATCAGAAGAACCACAAATCTTTATATACTGGTCCTGAATCTAAAGTTTAGAGTCCAAAACGCATTTATTCTCCCAAAAAACTGGTGTGTGTGTGTGTGTGTGTGTGTGTGTGTGTGTGTGTGTGTGTGTTGGCGGGAGGGTAGCCGTTGGTGTAAGGAATTGCCCCTAGCTGTGACATATTTTGGCCACTGTTGTCATGGCAACGGCCATACATTCCCAGAAGACCTTTTGGCTCAATTCACACCTCCACCTGGGAACCTTTACGTCACATTCCAAATAAAAGGCAGATTCCCTGTCCCCTAAGCCTCCTTTTCTCTTCTTTCTCTCACCCTTTCCCTTTGTCTCCTTCCCCCATTAAAATCTCACCACGTGGAACCATGTTGGTGCTGGTTTGGTGTGCTCTTTCCCTACGGTGCGGATATTCTGATTTATTAACAGCAGTAGCAAACTGCAGTTTTGTTATGGAAATGTAAAGGAAAGAGTAACAAAGAAGCCAGGGGCTGCAGAGTGCGCAGCGGCTAACAATGCTTACTGTTCTTGCAGAGGACAGGTCTTGCCCCCAGCACTACATGGTGGCTCACAAATACAACTCCATTTCCAGCGAATCCAACACCCATTTCCTGAGCTCCACAGTCTCCTACATGTGGTGCACATAAATCCATTCAGGTATACACATGTATGCATAAATAAAAAATAAGGCTATAGGGATAGCTCAGAAGTTAAGAATACCTAGTGCTCGTCTAAGCGACGAGTTCAGTTCCACCACCAAGTTACATGGCTCAGAACGACATGTAACTCCAACTTCAAGGGTTCTGGCGCCCTCTTCTGGCCTATACGAGCACAGCTTTCATGTGTATGCACACTGGCATGCATGTTTACTAATTTAATAAAAAAATTGTAAAAACCCAGTGTCAAGGGCTGAAGTTGGACAAGTGTTGGAAGATGAGGTGACATACAAAACAGTTGGCCTTTCCACCATGGTCCCCATTTTTACTGCCCTTCCTACTCAGGTTGGGAGGGAAGACACTATTCACACATCTTCTTTGGAGACAGAATATTCCCTAGTAACCAGAGTTTCCAAAATATGAGCATTTCTGATGTGTTTATAAAAAGATAAAGAGAGGGGGGAATATGTTTTGGTGGAGGTGTGGGGGAAGGGGGTGCCTCCACGGGCCCAGGCTGAGGCATCCCTTCCTCCTGAGGGACCGGGCACACGACAGTATAGTATAGAACAGAGTAGAATAGAGTTTATTCAGGGCATGGAGTGGAGAGTTAAGAGGTAGGGAGGCAGAAAAAGGCACAGAGAGGAGGAGAAGAGAGAGAGAGAGAGAGAGAGAGAGAGAGAGAGAGAGGGAGAGGAGGGGAGAGGAGGGGAGGGGAGAGGAGAGGAAGAAGAGGAGGAGGCAGGCCATGAGCAGGTGGAGAGGGATGGGGAAGGGAATGGAGAGGGATGGGGAAGGGAATGAGGAAAGAGTGGGAACAAGAAGGCAAAAGTAGAGCTGGAGAGATGGCTCAGTGTTTAAGAATGCTGACTGCTCTTCCAAAGGTCCTGAGTTCAATTCCCAGCAACCACATGGTGGCTCACAACCATCTGTAATGGGATCCAATGCCCTCTTCTGATGTGTCGGAAGACAGTGACAATGTACTCATATACAATAAATAAATCTAAAAATATAAAAAGAAGGCTAGGCAAGCAAATGAGGAGGGCAAGCAGCCCCTTTTATTATAAATAAGTCCAGGCATATCTGGCTGTTGCCAGGTAACTGTGAGAAGGAGCATACCTGGCTGTTGCTAGATAGCTGTGGGACGAAACTTAGACAAAATGCTAACAATTTCTCCTATACCCAACAGCTTGCTGGATATCAGCACAGGTTTCTTCTTTGATTCTCTCATTCCTTGATCACTGTCCCATGGTGGGGCTGCTGACTAGTGGGCCACCCCACCCTTTACTTCCCATCACCTTCTTTTCCTTTATGGGTACAGAAACCATCAAGTGAGAAGCTCGGTCTTGCCCTCTCATTCATCAAGTTCATGCCACGTCAGAGTATCCTTTTTCTGACTAGAGTTCTAGCTGGAGCTCCTCTGAAAAGAGGACAATGTCCCAACCAGCTCCCATTGCATATCTTACTACCCCATGAAAAAGGAACTGAACTGACATCACAGTGCTCCTGCAATCCCATACTGTATGGGCTGCTGTCAGGGATTACAATATGTGCCTTTGTCCCTAGCTGTTTCTTTTCTTTTTTAAAGATTTGTTTATGTATATGAGTACATTGTTACTTTCTTTTTTCTTTTTTTCAGAGATGGGGACCGAACCAAGGGCCTTGCGCTTGCTAGGCAAGCGCTCTACCACTGAGCTAAATCCCCAACCCCACATTGTCACTTTCTTAGACCAACCAGAAGGCGGCATCAGATCCCATTACAGATGATTGTGAGCCACCTTGTGGTTGCTGGGAATTGAACTCAGGACCTCTGGAAGAGCAGTCAGTGCTCTTAACCACTGAGCCATCTCTCCAGCCCGTCCCAGCTTCTTACACCTCAGAAAACAAAACTCTCTGGGGATCATGTAACTGAATGAGTTCCTGTGGGTGGGTCATGAAACCTTTGGCCCTGCAAAGGCCTGTGGTGGGTACAGGTCTCCTGTGGCCAGACTGACCACAAAGAAAACTGGAGGGACCACCAGAAATAGAGAACCATATACAGTTCCAATCCCTGTACTCCACTGCCAAGCATGGAGGACACTCCACACAGGAAGAAACAGAAAAGAGCCATGAAGTGCTAAACTCAAAACCAGAGGTAGGGGTGGGGTTTCAACACAAGGCTCTCACACATAAGCGTGGTGAATGGTATAGAGAGCCTGCGAATCAGAACCACAGCCAGACACAGGACAAGGTAGGGTTTCTAATCTCTCCAAAGTAACAGGGCCAGAGCTTACCGTCCTGGATAGCATTGCTCATCTGATACACTGGCCTATAGGAACTGGCTGCTGCAAACCTCCTTGGTTCTAATGTCTGGCCCTGTTAGACTGTGGATGCTCAAAGTGGCACAAGTGTTCTTCCTGTGCACTGGGTTCAGCAGAGTTTGCACTGTATAGACTGTGTTCAGTGGGGTGGGTGCCTGCAAGTATAAACAAAGCCCACGCAGCCCGTGTTCATTTCCCAAGTCTATTCGGGGTTCCAGTGCAGAGTCTTCACAAAAGTCAATGACCTCACATTGGCTGGACTCAACTTCTGAATAAGAACATTTCTGTACTACACTGTTGGTTAGAACCTTGAAAGCCATTCTCCTGAATTCTCTTTCCTTCAGTTGTCTAGCCGCAGATAAATACCTGGTGCTCTTCACTGGTTCCAGTGAAAAATGGGTCTCATTGGTCTGGAGGGATGCCTCAGTGGTTAAAAGTGTGTACCACTCTTCCAAAGGACCCGGATTCAATTCCCAGCAACCCCATCAGCCTGTATAACTTCAGAAGGATCTGATTCCTCAGGACTCTTGAAGACACCTGCCTCATATGCAAATACCCACACACACACACACACCACACACACACACACACACAGACACACACACACAGGGATGAACAGAGAGGCAGAGAGAGATAGAGAGGCAGAGACAGACAGAGAGACAGAGACCAACAGATAAACATGGAGAGAATTAAAAATAATAATAAAAACAAATCTTTAAAATATGGATCTCAGGTCACAAGCCAAAGTGTTAGCATTCCTTCTAGACTCTGTCCCACAGTTACCTAGCAACAGCCAGGTGTGCCTGACTCACTATAAAAGGGGCTACTTGCCCCCTCCTCACACTCTAACCCTCTTTTTTTTTCTTTCTTTTCTTTTTCTTTTTTTTTTCCGGAGCTGGGGACTGAACACTCTAACCCTCTTACTCTCTTACTCCTTGCCTCTTCTCCCTCTCTCCCCCTCCCCCTCCCCCATGTGTTCCTGGCAGTCCTCTTCTCTCTCTGTCTCTCTCTCTGTCTCTCTCTCTCTCTGTCTCTGTCTCTCTCTCTCTCTCTGTCTCTCTCTGTGTGTCTCTCTGTGTCTCTCTCTGTCTGTCTGTCTCTCTCTCCTCACTCTCTGCCTTTCTCTGTCTCTACTCCCTCCTCAACTTCTCCCCTTCCCATGCCCTAAATAAACTCTGTTCCATACTATATCCATGGTATGGCTGGTACCTCAGGGGGAAGGGATATCTCAGTGTGGGCCTGCAGGGGCACCCCTCCCACCTCACCATACCGTGCCTCTACCAAAATATATATCCTGGCTCTTTCTTTTTTAAAACAGAACACAAAAGTATTTCCAAAAAGCAAAAACTTTATTATTGCCAGTACAGTGCTCAGTAATGTCAAATCAAGCAGGCAAATGCACCCAGATGGGGGCCTGCTGTGGTTTTGCTCTTGTCTGTTATTTGTTTTGTTTGGAGGGGGAGGGTCTCTCTATGTAGCCTTGGCTGTCCTGGAACTCTCTATGTAGACCAGGCTGGTCATGAGAGATCTACCACCCTCTGCTTCCTGAGTCCTGGGATTAAAGGCCTGCACCACCACACCTGGCCTTGTTGCTGGGTTTTTATCCCTAAAGCCAAAGGTCTCTGTGTCTCACGGAGTGGTCAGGGCTTGGCCACATTTTTCAGCAGTTGGCTAACTCAAAGTGAAACTTTTTAGAATGTGCAGCCTTGGGCATGTATTTTTATTTCAAGAAATGTTGACCCTGGCAGAATTTTAATATCTGACAAGTGGCTTCCTAACAAGTATCTGAATGGCTTCTGGTCTTATTTAACCCTTTGATGGAAAAGACAGCACATTTCCCACAGTCCATAATACAGAAAATAGTAAATGTGCAACAGAAAACTGCTTCCAGGCACATTGAGATCAATATTTGGAATTAACATGTTCATTTCTGCTGGGCGGTGGGGGTGCACAGCTTTAGTCCCAGCACTTGAGAGGCAGAGCAGGCTGTGCATTCCAGGCCAACCTGGTCTACAGAGTGAGTTCCAGAACACCCAGGGCTTCACGAAGAAATCCCCCTGCAAAACAAAACCAAAGACAAACCAAAGCAACAACAAAAAAAGATGTTCATCTACATAGATAGCTGAGGGCAACTTCATTGCCATCGAAATAGTTCAAGTTTGATTAATATTTTGTGTGTGCATAATGAAAAATAGGCAAAATGATAGATTCTGTACCCCTGGCATCTGATATTTAATTCCCCTGCCCACTCCTTTTAATTCTATATGTGTAGAATTAAATGTACCCACATTAATGAGACTGATGAATATACAGTTGTCAGCCATCGATAAAAATTTAAAAATGACTAAAAAACCCACTGTGAACAGAGGCACCTGAAAATGGCAACAGAAGCTCTCTTGTGTGAGGAAGTTTAGCCTGAAGACAGGATCAATACAAATTGGCCTTAGTAGTTTAGTAGTTTTCTTTCTTTTTCTTCTTCTTCTTTTTTTTATTTTTTGCAGGGGCAGGGTGGGGTGGGGGAGGTCACAGGAGTGGGGATCAGACCTGGGAGGACTGAGAAGTGAATGTGATTTGGGTGTATGATGTGAAATTCCCAAGTAACCAATAAAAACATTTTGTATTTTTAAAAAAGAGAATTTAAAGAAAAATATACTAGCCATGTGTTCCTGGGGCCGGGAGTGAGACAGAACAAGCAGCAGAGAGAGCCAACAGTCTGAGGCTGCTCAGAGGCATGCACGTGGGAATGGGTTATTGTAAAATGGCTAAATGAACTGAGAAGTTGAGAAACCTATGCATGTATCTGAGGATGCCCTCCCAGAGAACACTCTAGAACACCCCAAGCTTTTACCTCTACCTAACCTTTGAGTTCTCAGCAAGCACGAGATAGGAAAAGATAAGAAAACCTTCCCAGAGAGACAATCTAACAAAGACCAGGTGAGCATTTTTGTCTCTAAACCTATCAGGAAGCCTGTCTGATTATTTAGTGAACTGTGAAGCTAACAGAACAGGGAGTTCAGGGAACGCCCAAAATAGATAAAGTCACCACCAAAACACTGTTCAACAATCAACAAACCCCAGCAATGAACCTGTGTGCTCATGCCTCACTACAGTCCTGCACTGGGGAGGTAGAGGCAAGACAAGTAGGCGTCGAAGTCGAAGGCTATCCTTGTCTACACAGTGAGCTTGTAGTTAGCCTGGGCTGTGAATCCCTGGCTCCAAAAAGGAAAACTATAAACTTGAATCCAAACCCAAAGTAAAACATCCCACAGTCTGCAGTGCACAGCAACAACCCCAGGAAACAGAAGACTCTTGTTGCCAAACGTATCACATTACAATGTTCAGTTTCACCCAACAAATGAAATCCAGGCTAAGAATCCATAAAGTATGACCTGGGCACAGCAACAAGAATAGATAGGAACTATCCTGATTCAAGTCTAGCCATTCTACTTACAAAAAGAAGACATTAAAACAACTGTGCCTCACCTAGTGTTTCTGAGGATTTTACGCTCCTATTACCTAGTTAAAATTAACTCACACTGGGACTGTTTTCTTTTCAGAACACTCTCTGCTCCAGCCTGTTCTGTATGAAACCATAATGGTAAGCAGACATGTGGTTGACCCCAGCATAACTACTTCCTTTGGCTATCACTAGGCAACAAATCAAGATAGAGCCACGTGAAACCAATTACACACTCTCTCAACTATGTCCTGTCTCGAATTCTTAAGACTTCTGTGGCAACAGCAGAAATTTCCTTGGTAAAAACACTTCAACCTTTTTAGGAACTCTTTAAAGCAAAGGCCACCATTTCATGTCACACATTAGATTACTGTGAGAAGTGTCTTCTTTTATTACATAAAGCTATAGTGGCAGAGGACCTACTTCCAGCCCAAATAGAAAAGATCAATCTATGTTAGTCAAAATCGATGGATGAAGAAAATAATGTGACATCAAATTCCCCCTTAATCAATAATGTGTATACCAACTAGGCATTGATAAGTAGGACACAGTTTCTCCCCCAGTGACATGTGCGGTACTCTACTGGGAAGGTAATACCTACATAGGAAATCATAATTCTGCAAGAAAATATAGAGAGCATCATTTAATCCTGTTCATGGTTCTATGAGAAAAAAATAATTTTATGACCATTTTACAGATGAGTAAATCAAGGTGCAGCCAGTATTTGAGTCTAAATAGGCCATTTCTAAGAATATGAGAAGATAAAAATGACAGCTGAAACAGCAACTTCTTAGATGATCTTAATTATTAATTATGAGCAAGAGAAGACCTTTTGAAAAATAAACGCGGTTGAACAAAACTTCACATCAGTCCATCGTGGCTATATATGACTTTTTGTGTATTATTTTCTTTGTGTGTGTTTGTGTGTACACACATACTTTTCCTTTTTTAGTTTTAATTTTTAAAATTATTTCTATGGTGTTTTGCTTGCATGTATGTCTGTGCATCAAGTACATGCAGTGCTTTTGGAGTCAAGAAGAGAGTGTCAGATCCCCAGGAACTGGAGTTACAGATAGTTGTGAGCCACTATGTCGGTGCTGGGAATCGAATGTCCACCCTCCAGAAGAGCAGCCATTGCTCTTACCACAGAGCCACCCCTCCAGGTCTAGAATATGACTAGTTTTTTTTAAATGCACTAGGTGATTATAAAAGATTGCCAACCAATCATTACAGAAATCCCCAGACCTATGTAATTATACTTATTATGATTTCAATATAAAATGTCTCCCACAAGATCATGTTTTGAATTCAGTTCTCAGCTAATGGTGCTCTACTGAGAGGCTGTAGAACTTTTATGAAGTGAGGCCTGGGGGCTCTTTGACTCTTAAGAGTCTCTTAATGAAGGTGTGTTTGGGGGGTGCTAATTGGAAAACAGGAAACAGACATGTGGGCTGGCCTTATGTGATTACAGACTGGTCAGTATTTTTGAGTGTATGTGCAAACGTCTCTCCGGTATCCCCTTCCTCCTCTTTTCATTCTAATGGCTGAAAACACACCATAAAAATATGTGCAACCATATGTAGGAAATAAGAGAGCCAAAAATGTATAAAGGCACCAACCCTGGAACATTCCGGACTCTAGCCTCTGGGTAACAATTTGCTAGAAGCCTATCAGCATAATAAACTGACTCCTGGTAAAAGAAGCTCCAGGGTTTTGTTTCTTGAACTAAGAAACTAAAGCCCAAAACAAAGGGCCTGAGGAGATAATTCAGTTGGTAGACGGTTGCTTAGCAAGCACAAAGCTCCAGTTTCATCCCTATCAAAACAGTTGGGTGTAAGGGGTTCACTCAGGCGTATGTGAGCATGCGCGTGCGTGCGTGCGTGCGTGCGTGCGTGTGTGCGTGCGCGCGCGAGTATGTGTGGTGTGCACACATTCACGCATATTTGTAGCTTCAACACTTTCGAGGTAGAGGCAGAAACAGAAGTTCAAAGTCATCCTTAGCTTTAAGAAGTTTGAAGCTGGGGTTGGGGATTTAGCTCAGTGGTAGAGCGCTTGCCTAGGAAGCGCAAGGCCCTGGGTTCGGTCTAGTCTGAGTTAAATAAGACAGGACCTTAGGAAAAAACAGGGTCCACTTGCTGTGAATGTAAACTCAGTTTCATTTGTATTTGAAAACTGAACTGTAGCAATCAGATAAAGTGTTCAGAGGGGCAGTTCCCTGCTTTTTAGTTCAAAAAACAAAACCCTGGAGCTTCTTTTACCAGGAGTAAAACATTTGATGAATAACTATTGATGAACATTCAAAATTTCCTATTATCATCTGGTCTTCCTCACTTTTATCTCCTCTGATCAAGCCCTCATTTTCTCTAACTGGCCTAGATAATTTTTAAACCCATCCCACTGTCTGATACCAGAATAATGATCCTTAAGCTTCCTGTCCTATCTCCTCATTCCTAAGACAATGAAGTCTAAGAACATCTCCACAGAACCTTAATACCAGGCCATCTCAAATGTCAGCCACCCCACTTCTTATACCTCTATTCTGGTCACACTTGTTTTAATCCAGATCCAAGAACCCAGCAAGATCTTTCAGAAAGAAAAAAGTATATCTATATCTATATCTATATCTATATCTATATCTATATCTATATCTATATCTATATCTATATCTATATCTATATCTATATATATAAAGTGTGTGTGTGTGTGTGTGTGTGTGTGTGTGTGTGTGTGTGTATTCAAGACATAGTTTCTCTGTGTAGCCTGACTGTCCTGGAACTTACTCTGTAAACCAGGGTAGTCTTGAACTAAGAAATTGGCTGGCATCTGCCTCCTGAGTCCTGAGATTAAAGGTGTGCACCTCCACTGCCTGGCAAGTGCTATATAATTTCACAGGAAAATGTGATTGATTTATTCATTTATTCCTAAGTTTTGTCAGGATATTGGTGAGACAGAGGATCACAAAGATGACCTAAGGAGTCCCTAGCCATTGGTAGAAAAGACAGCTAACAGGCAATTGCTATGCTATGCAGCACAGTAAGGGGTAAGACGAATGTGGTCTAGGGCACTGTGGGAGCCACAGGCAAAGCACCAAACCTAGACATAGCAGGGCAGAGAAGAGTTCCCACAGAAAAGGTGTCTGATGTGGAACTGGAGAGATGGAGTAGTGATTAATAGTACTTGCTGCTCTTAAAGAGGGCCTGAGTTGGGTTCCTAGCACCTACACGGCAACTCACATCACCCTGTAATTCCATTTCCAGGGCACTCAGCACTGACTTCTGGCCCAGATGGTGCACTTACGTGCATGATGCCAAAACACTCACACACATAAACATTGAAAATTTATCAATTAATTAAAGGAAGAAAAAAGATGGTGTCATAACTGTAAGATATTTTTGTTTTATTCTGGCTTTGTTTTATCTAATTCCTTTTTATTTTTAGATGCCTGTTTACTTTCTAATGAGAAAGTGAGACAGAGATTTGCATGGGAGAGGGAGGGAGGATCTGGGAGTGGATGGAAAGGGGGAAACCATAATCAAAATATATTGTACGAGAAAATATATTTTAAATAAAAGAAAAATAGAAAAGATAATGAAAAAAGGAAAAAGACAGATTATGTTATAACTATAGGCATGCAGAATGAGAAACTAGAAGGGGAAGTGGAATTTTCTGTCCCAAACAAATGATTTGGACTGGCTGAAAGCAGGAAGTAAAAGTGAGGTGAAATTATTATGAGCACAAATTAAAGGAATTGTTGCTTCAGCTCATTGACATGGGAAAGCCAAAGAAGGAGAGCATAAACAGAGGCAACTTCAATGCATCTTAGGTATGTTTTGTGTGTGTGTGTGTGTGTGTGTGTGTGTGTGTGTGTGTGTGTCTGGCAAATATAATTTTTAAAGGTGTAGAGTCAGGGAAATAGAAGAGTTTGTAAACTGCTGTTATGAAAGCATAAGGCATGTATTCAGACCCACAGAACCCATTTGAAAAAGCTGGTGATGCTGGGTGTAGTGGCACATGCCTTCCATCCTAGCACTTGGGAGGCAGAGGCTGAGTCAGAGTCAGAGGGCAGAGGCTGAGGCTGAGGCTCAGGCAGGGGCAGAGCGGAGGCAGGGGCAGGGGCAGGGGGCAGAAGGGCAGAGGGGCAGAGGGGCAGAGGGACAGAGGGGCACAGGGGCACAGGGGCAGAGGCAGGTGGATCTCTGAGTTCAAGGCCAGCCTGGTCTACAGAGTTCCAAGACAGGCAGGGCTCCAGAGGAACCCTGTCCTACCATCACCAACCCCCGCGCACCAAAAAAAAAAAAGCTGGGGATGGCAGCACTCACTTTTAATTCTAGTGTCCTTGAGGAAATCACAGGGGATATTACAAATTTCTTAGAATCAAAGGAAAATGGAAAAACGGCATATCTGAACCTCTGCAGGATAGGAAAGGCCATTGTAAAATAGACATGCATAGCTGTTAGTACCTACGTTATTTTGAGATTTCCTTGATTATTGTGTGTATGTTATTGTGTGTGAAGGTGTGGGCATTATGTGTGCACCTGTGGAGGCCAGAGGATAACCCCTAGTGTCCATGAGCCATCTGTGTTGCTTTGTGAATCAGGATCTCTCATTGACCCAGAGCTCACTAATTAGGTTAGGCAGGTTGGTCATCAAGACCTAGAAATCGTTATTCTTGTTTCCACAATGATGGAATCACAAATACCTACATTCCTGTCATTTTATATCCTTTCTGGGATCATATTTACACACACACACACACACACACACACACACACACACACATTATATAGCACATAAAGTCTCAAGAAATTGTGTGCCTCCTGAAACTGTTAATGCATTATTTTACTAGAGGGCATCATTCTGCTAGCTGCCAGCTACTCCGGTCCTGGGTGACGCCTCTCCATTGCACCTAATTGTTCTTATGTACTTACTGGGCATAGGTTTTGTTGTGGACTTGACTTGTCTCTGTGCCTTCAGGGGTTAAAGAGTTAAGCTGGGTATCACAGACACTCCTGAAGTGTTTAACACTTCTATAGGAAAGGGTAAACAGGTTGAAGCACAGGGGAGGAGAAGAAATGCATGCTTTCATCTTACTTTTTGTTAGTTGTTAGCAGTCCCCCCCTGTCTTTCTCTGTCTCTGTCTCTCTGTCTCTGTGTCTCTCTGTGTTCTCTCCCTGTCTCTATCTCTCTGTCTTCCTGTCTCTGTCTCTCTCTCTTTTCGTGTGTGTGTGTGTGTGTGTGTGTGTGTGTGTGTGTGTGTGTGTGTGGCGTGTGTGTGTGTGCGTCTTGTGGCGTGTGTGTGTGTGTGTGTTACACATCTACATGGGCATTATGGGGAAGGTCAGGGCACAGGAGCTCCTCCTATTGTGGCACCTCATTGTTTTTCATGAATTAAAAAAAGGATCAGACAAATTGATCAAGGAATATAGTTTATAGTTTGGCACACCCGGGGATGGGGTGGGGTGGGGAGAAAGACTTGTAAGCTGCTCCCTCTACTGTAGTGCTGTTACAATTTACAAGGCAGATGGAAGAAAGGCCCTGAAAGGCCACCTGTCCGTTTCCATTCTTTGAAGTGCATTGTTTCAAGGGGCTGATAACTGAAGGGAGGGACAGAAGACCTCTCTCAAAGGTATTTCCTTTCTTACAATGAGTGGATTTATTAAGATTCGACCCTGGAGCCCTTTTCAGATCAAAGAACTTAACTTTGGCCACCCATTCTCTACAGGCCAATTATATAAATAAACAAACTATACTGAAAAAAAAAACTGGATGAAAAGTGCTTATTGCTTGCTGCCACACTGGGAAGACAAAAGGCAGCCAGTGGCCATAGTCACCCCACAACATCAAGGCCATTGTCTGAGGTTTGAAGGGACATTCAGGGCCTGAGGCATATATATAAACAAACAGGTCTGGTCAAGGTTTTGTCCCACACCACTGTTTCCTGTAAGGTGATCTGACAATTTGACAGAAAGATGTGAAAACGCTTTCCAGGAGACAAAGCCCTCTATGTCTGACACCATAGGTCAGGCCTTCTGCATGCTCTCAGCATGAGACTCCTGAAGAAATTTCAATTTCTTAGGACCCATTATTTCAATAGTGTGATATCCAAAGAGGGGAACAAGTGTCTCTTTAAGGCACACATATTCCTGCTAGGAGGTTGCACTACCAAGGCCACGGCCACAATTTCCCTCTCTTAGCAAAGATGCCCCAACAACCACCTCAACATAAACAAAATGGAGGTATAATTCATATGGAGCAGAGCCCAGGAATCATATAAACGTGTTTCCAGATATAGGAACTCTTATCATTTCATCATAAACACCTTTAAGGAACACAGCATCTAGAAGCTATCCTTCTAGGTCTCCAAACTCTTCAGGGACTTCATCCAACACATACAGTAAAAGCCAAAAGCTTACAGTGTCCTTTGAGGTCCTTCATCAACCTGGCTACTTAAAATTTCTGTCTCCTTGTTTCCCACATCATTTTGTCTCCCACCCCCCACCTCCAGGATGCTGAGGACCCTCAGGGCATCAGCTCCCAAGTGTTTTATCTGAGCCTTTCCTATTGGGTAGTATACAATGGGTGGGAGGAGCCATGTTTCCCTATTTAGTATATTTTATTACCCATTCAGAGGAACATGGCTTCATAAGGTCAAAACAGAAACTTAGCATCCAGTCCCAGGAACTCACCTGCTTCTTGATTAGCTGCAGACTTAAGCTGACCCATAGTGCTGACAGTATGTTCAGTCTTCTGAATCAGATTTCAGCCTTCTTCAGGGGCTGGACCAGTAGAAGAGACGGCCAGGAAAGGGAACAGACTTGTCTTCAAGGTATTTCATTTTATCTTCTTATCTTCCATTCGAAACACATTGGCACTCACAGAGACCTAATGACTAGGAGGGTGGAACTGTTGTCACCATCTGGAATGGACTTTCTAGGACACCGTTCCTTACAGAGGTTCATGGAGATCCTCGAGCTCCCAGATAAGTGCTAGTGGAGCCAGGAATGTTAAGCACACAGAGTTGTCCCTTAAAAGATAACCTGTTGGGGTTGGGGATTCAGTGGTAGAGCACTTGCCTAGCAAACGCAAGGCCCTGGGTTCAGTCCCCAGCTCCGAAAAAAAAGAAAAAGAAAAAAAAAAAGATAACCTGTTATCCGTGAGAACACTGTATCCTCTTACTACATCCTTTCCGTTAGCTTGTCAATGTATAGAACCTATCTTTGTATGGAATGTTCTCATTAATCTATAGAACCCACTTTTATGGAAGATATAACAGGTACTGTTTAAAAAAGTTTCACTGTAGTCATGTCTTAAATATTATTGTGCACATGGGATTGAGTTTTTATAGCCAGGAAAAAAGATTTTATCAAATTGTGCAGTGCTTAATATATACCTAAAACTACTCGGGGTCAGAGGTCCCAAGTTTGAACCAACTCTTATCTACTAAGTCCTGTTGAACTGAATTACCAACTGGCCCCTACAATCCCCAAGTCTGTCGGTATAAAGACAGAAAAGGAAGCTTCCCAATGTGTGCGAGCATTTGGCCCTACTTTTCATGGGCTTTATGTTTGACCGCAAGAAGGGCAGCCAGTCTTCTGCTGTGCCTAGAACAATAGCAAACCCATGTTAGCATTCTCACTTTGGCAGAAAGTGGGCATTGAGGCAAGATAGGTGCAAGTTAGCCATTGGAGGTCAGTCCACTGCTGGAGTGGATGGTGTCTGTGCTCTAAGTCATATGAATTCTAGTTTGTGGCCAGTTGTTTTTATGTGAAACATACCTGACCAAGGGGTTTAAAGCCTGAGAATTTTTTTCCTTTTTCCCCCTTTTTGTTTGTTTTCTGGCTTTTTAAGGCAAAAATCTTTTCGTGTTGTCCTATCTGTCCTGGAACTCACAGAGCACCTGCCTGCTTCTGCCACCTGCCTCTGCCTCCCAGAGCGCTGAGATCAGAGGCCTGTGCCACTACTTGCCTTAAGTCTACCCAGCAGGAGGAACACAAGGCTTGATGTTTATTTACAAAAGGAAAAGAAAAACAAAACAAAAATTCAGCCAAGTCCTAGATACACAGAGCAAAGAGAACCAAGCAGGAGTCTCACCTTAGAAGCCTAAATTCTCTTCCTCCTCCCCCTCCCCTCCCCCTCCCCCTCCTCCTCCTCCCCTTCTCCCTCTCTTCCTCTTCCTCCTCAAACAGTTTCTCTGTATAGCCTTGTCTGTCCTGAAACTCCTGTGTAGACCAGGCTGGCCTGGAATTTACGACTGCCGTATCTGCCTCCTGAGTGCTGGGATTAAAGGTGTGAGCCAACATCACCAGGCTAAACGTTTTCTTAAGACAAACTGTTGGTCTGTTGCCCAAGCTAACCAGGAACTGCTTTGGGTTCAAGTGGTCCTCCATACTCAGTAGCCTAGTAAGTGGGATCTTAGGATTTCATACAATGAAAAAACACCCGCTTTGAAGTACTTCTTGAATAGCAGTGTTTAAGCCAGCGGTTCTCAACCTGTGAGTCGAGACCCCTTTGAGGGTCACAAATCAGATCTTCTGCTTATCGGATGTTTATATTATGATTCATAACAGTATCAAAATTACAGTTATGAAGTAGCAACTAAATAATTTCATGGTTGGGGTCACCACAGCCTGGGGAATTTTATTAGGAAGGTTGAGAACCAATGTTTTAGGTATATGGATTTACTCTTGGTCATATTTTAAGTGCTTGTTTTCTTATGCTATAGGTGAATGTTGTCCCGATAAATCTGTGATCACCAGCCAATCATATCATGAGTCCAGAACTTTAGTTGGTCGTGTTACCCATGTAAGGAAAAATACTCTGTACGTTGAGAACAGAATTTGCCTCTCTATCTGCAATGTGCCTGAAGGTATGGTTTATATTTCAGAGTATGCAATGCTTAATATCTTGGTAATATTTATCACTGGAATAGTTTCTTCTTTTGGCTCCATTCAGTGGTTCCTCAATATTTGAGATGGACTTTGGGCATTGAAGAGACGAAAGGGCAAATATTTGTAAAATTCACGCTGCTCTTTATTAGATACTCATCAGTGACATGTAGCCAATAATGTCTGCTCAGTCTCTCAAAAAGTTAGTCATTCTCTTATTCACGTATATCATTTTGTATAATAAATGATAACTTATTTCAATAGAGAGACTTAAAAGAGGGCAGATTTAGCCCCGCCCCACTAGGCAGTGTGAAAGGCTGACTCTCTTCCTGTGGGTGACGCACTGTCCGCAGCAAAGGTAGTCAGGAAATAGGTTAGGCAAGTGATGTGGTGGTCATGGCCTGAGGCGATAGAGGCCCTTAGGACTGTTTTGCTGCTGACCGTATTTTGAAGTTAGTGATAAAAATATTGGAGGATAGATTTGAAGTTTAGTACTGGAAAGGAGAAGTAGGAAACTGCTCATACGTAACTGCAGACCTTTTAATTGTGTGTCTCCTCACAGCTCTACTGAGGCCTGCTTGACAATTGAAGGTGCTGAACACTTTCCTTGTGCCATTTGGAGCTGTACACACACTGTGAAACAATGAGCAGCCCCCAGCAGGTTGCATAGCATCAGCCCGATGTTACTTACAATTATTTTGTGTGTGGTGGGAACACAGGCGATCTACGTTTTCAGTCAATTTAAACATTCATTGCTGTGAAGGGTCACCATGCTTCTACTTCACTCCAGTACTTACCTTATGGCTGGAAGTTTCTAGACTTAGCCTTTGTTTCTGGTTGTCTAGAGGCTGCTTCTTCTCAGCGGAAGGCTTCTGGAGTCCTGTACAGAACTTGCCAATAGAAATCCCAGTAGCTCAGGTTGTGTGGCAGAGACTGATGACCCCACCTTCTCCTTGGTCCCTAACCCTCTCCCAGCACAGTCGGCCTACTTTCTCCCAGAATTCTAGCGGAGATGAAACAGAAGCAGTGATTTAAGCAGTTCCCCCCTCCCCCACTTCCTAGGATCCCCCCCATAGCTGTAGATACTGATTATTCACTCTATCCATTTCTCCCTTTGACAGGAACCTAGGTCTGTGAGAATTCCCTCTCCTCACCAAGGAGTGTCTGCCTGGAGGATAGGATTAGGCAAAATGAAGCTAGGATTTCTACTTAGGGCACATGCTTCTTGATTTCCAGTTTTCTTCTGCACTCTTTCAAGTCCCAACTGTCTCCACTCTGGGAGAGCTATATCATAGTTGCCTATTCCAGGAGAGTCTTCTGTCTGTCTGTCTGTCTGTCTGTCTGTCTGTCTGTCTGTCTATCTATCTATCTATCTATCTATCTATCTATCTATCTATCTATCTATCATCTATCTACACGGCGGTCCTCTTCCTGCCAGTGACTTCAGTTTTCACTTGAGCCAGAATACTACTTAAGTGGCTGGCTAGTCAACACTCACCTATAGGTTTGGGACTTCCACTTACCATAGATCCTTTGCTGTCCTGGGACTTGTTCTTTTTGTTTCCTTTTGAATTTTATTTTTATTTCATGTGCACTGGTGTTTACCTGCAGGTATGTTAGTGTGAGGATGTGGTATTCCCTGGAATTGGAATTATAGACAGTTGTGAGCTGCCATGTGTGTGCTGGGAATTAACTGGGATCCCTTGAAACCAAAGCCATTGCTCTTGACAATTGAACCATCTCTCCAGCTCCTTTTTTAAAACTTTACTGAAAATAGATGTTTTTTCCCCCTCACATAACATATCTTGATCACAGTTCCCCTCCATCCACTCCTCTAAGTTACCCCTTACCTTCCCACTCATCTGGACCCACAAACTTTTTGGTCTGTCATTAAAAAACAAACAGGCTTCCAAAGAAGAATAATAAAATACAATAAGACAAAACAAAAGCTTAGCACATCAGAATAGGACAAAACAAAAGAAGGAAAAGAGCTCAATAACAATAGACTAGATCCAGAGACCCACTAGTTCTCACACTCAGGAATCCCATAAATTGGGAAACTGGAAGCCATTATATATAGAATCTATGGAGTAAAAGAGATAGAACTCTCTGTCTCTCTGTGTCTGTCTCTCTCTGTGTCTAGGTGTGTGTTTGCGTGTGTGTGTGTGTGTGTGTGTGTGAGTGTGTATCTGTGTGTTTCTGTTTCTGTGTGTATGTTTATGTGAATATGTGTGTATGTTTGTGTGAGTGTGTGTGTGTTTGTGTGAGTGTGTCTGAGTGGTGTGTGTGTGTGTGTGTGTGTGTGTGTGTGTGTGTGTGTTAAGAAATAAGACAGAATTTTAAAAGGACCACAAGGAACCTCTAAAATTTCCCTGGTGAGACACCCTTAGAGAAAACCTAATTTTCATTTGCAAGTGGTTATCAATTGGAGAGAGCTCCTAGGTTAGGGATGGGGGCATAGAGGCTTGTATTCACTTCCTTTCTCAGTGCTGGGACCTGTGCAACTCTGTGCAGGTCCTATGTATGCTGCCTCAGTCTCTGAATCCCATGAATATTGACTGATGTGGTTGATGTAGAGGGCCTTGCATTCTTGGTGTCCTCCATCCTTATGGCTCTTACACTCTTTCTTCCTCCTCTTCCATAGGGTTTCCTGAGTCCTGAACTGGGAGGGATTTGAAGAAGGCAACCCAACTAAGGACAAAGTGTTTCACAGTCTCTCACTCTTTGCATATTGCCTGGCTCTGGGTCTCTGTATTTGTTCCCAAATGTTGCAAGAGGAAGCTTCTCTGATGATTATCTGGGAACTTTTTACTCAGAATAAAATTCTATTGAAAACTACATATTTACAAGCATAAAATGGAATATATTTATGTACATATTGTGTAATATACATTTTCTATATCATATTTACAGTCCTATATTAGTATTGCTCTTATATTTATATATTTTATACAACTAGAAAATAAAACACATATACTTAAAAGTACATCAGCTGACTCAGACACTTTTGGAAACAAATTCATTTTGACATTGTTTCCAAATACAATTATCATACCTAATAGCAATCAATATATCATTCTATGAGATTTATCCCTAATTGCCACTACAGGCATGAGTCTAAAGACTGTGACTCTTCCCTGGTAAAGGAGCCCAGGTTCTGAAATGGCAAGTTCCTTCCCCAAGGTTGCAAAGTCTCTGTACAAACTTCAACTACAATTGACACGTGTGCTTTTTCCTGTGTCTCAGAATATGAATGGGGTGAACACGTGTGTAGTAAACTCTGAGGGCAGCTGATGCTTGCATTTGACTAGTAAGGCAATAGAGGAGAGGAGACTTAAAGTCTAAGCTTTTGACCCCAGAGGATTATAAATTTCCCTCTGGCAGAAGATGGCTAAGGTCATCTGTTAAGATCTGTGGGAGAGAAGGTTTACATCTAACACAAACCAGGGGAGGGAGTGGCAAGTCACAGTAACTTCCGTAGAAGCAGAAAGAGTTACATTGGCATTTTCCCTCTGCTCCTTCAGGTTTTGTGCCATATAGAGGTGACTGGCTAGAAGTCGATTACTTCAA
The DNA here is from genome assembly GCF_011064425.1 of Rattus rattus. Classification (NCBI taxonomy): domain Eukaryota; kingdom Metazoa; phylum Chordata; class Mammalia; order Rodentia; family Muridae; genus Rattus; species Rattus rattus. The sequence continues at coordinate 116,828,524 of NC_046172.1, forward strand.
GTATCAGGGGACTTCAAAACTCCATATATGGTCAGCAAAACCCACAAGAGTCAAGCATCTGCATGAGGTAATTTTCGTTTTGCACTGGACATTGGTGTCATTTCTGTGAGTCTATGTAATGAGTCTTGGGCCAGAAAATCCCTTGGGTTTGCTGGAAAACATGTATTCTTTACCAAGAGGAGCCTGTTTTCTTTTAAAAAGACATTTATTTATTCATTTACTTACCATATTTAAGTACATTGTAGCTGTCTTCACACACCAGAACAGAGCATCAGATCTCATTACAGATGGTTGTGAAGCACCATGTGGTGGCTGGGATTTGAACTCAGGACCTCCAGAAGAGCAGTCAGTGCTCTTAACCACTGAGCCAACTCTCCAGTCCCCATGTGGGGCCTCTTAGTGGTTGGTTTCTCCAGGGACTTTCTCATTTGCCTCTAAGGAATGACAAAGGCTTATCTGAACCTTAATAGAGTTGCTACTGGCCCTGGGAATCTGGCCCTCTCTGGTCTCAGTGGGAGAGGATGTGCCAAATCCTGTAGAGAGTTGATGCCACAGGGAAGGGGGATGCCTGGGGGTATAGAGCCCCTTTTCAGATGAAGGGGAGGGGGGAGGAAGAACTCTGGGAGGGGGACTAGGGGCAAAAATGAGCATGTAATGATCAAAAAATCATGGCCCCTGTGCTGGCTTGGTAATGCATTGTAGTGGCTAGGCTGAATTATATATATTTCCTGTGTATTTTCCTGTATGAGCTCCCCTTTCCTGTGTGGTTTTTTTGATTAGAAAGATTTGAGTGTTTGTTCTGTAGTTTTGAAGTACTGGAGAGGGAACTCCAGGCCCTACACATGCTAGGCAGGGACCCTACCACTGAGCTCTATCTCTAACCCCATTAGAGTGGTCCATAAACAAATGCACTGAGGTGGGAGATGTGGAAGTCAGAAGGAACACTATGGGCAGTTTTCAATACACACACACACACACACACACACACACACACACACACACACACCACCTTGGCCCATATGTGCCGACACTACTTGTGATCTGAGCCTCAAACCTTCCACATATCCCACAATTTCTGTTCCATGATGTGTTTCCTTACTACAAATTAAGGGACATCTTCCCCTCTCAACCATAAAATCCAAACTTCAGCATGAGATATCAAGCACCTAACTTACTCTACAGAGATTGTTCACCAGCTCCTATGATATGTGTTGTCAAATCCCGGGCACAAATGGTCTCCTCTCCACAATGTGATGGGGTTGCCATCCCACAATTAAAAACTCTGACACAGAATTGTTCATGTTTGAAAGAACTGCAGGGACAAAAATGGAGAAAAGCCTGAGGAAAAGGAAGAACAGAGTCAGGCCCAAAGTGGGATTCAGCACAAGGGGAGGCCCCAAGACCTGACACCATTACTGAGATTATGGGACACTCACAAAAAAGGAGCTATCATGACTGCCCTCCCAAAGACCCAACAAGCAGCTGAAAGAGTCAGGTGCAGATGTGTACACCCAACCAATGGACAGAAGCTGCTGACCCCTGTGATTGAATTAGGGGAAAGCTGGAGGAAGCTGAGGAGGAGGGCAACCCTGTAGGAGGACCAGCAGTCTTAATTAACCTGGACCCCCAAGATCTTTCAACACTGGACCACCAACCACGAGGCATACACCAGCTGAGATGAGCCCCCCAACACATATACAGCAGAGGACAGCCCGGGTCTGGGTTTAGTCAGAGAAGATGCACCTAACCCTCAAGAGACTGGAGGCCCCACATGGAACCTATCCTGTCACATGGACCTTGATGTGTCGAAACTAAAACAACTTGATTCCAAACCC
>NC_046172.1:116830458-116840146 GCF_011064425.1 Rattus rattus
CTCCCTAATTATTCAATATAGTTCTTGAAGTTCTAGCCAGAGCAATCAGACAACAAAAGGAGATCAAGGGGATACAGATTGGTAAAGAAGAAGTCAAAATATCATTATTTGCAGATTATATGATAGTATATTTAAGTGATCCCAAAAGTTCCACCAGAGAACTACTAAAGCTCATAAACAACTTCAGCAAAGTGTCTGGGTATAAAATTAACTCAAATAAATCAGTAGCCTTCCTCTACACAAAAGAGAAACCAGCCGAGAAAGAAATTAGGTTAACGACACCCTTCATAATAGACCCAAACAATATAAAGTACCTCGGTTTGACTTTAACCAAGCAAGTAAAAGATCTGTACAATAAGAACTTCAAGACTCTGAAGAAAGAAATCGAAGAAGACCTCAGAAGATGGAAAGATCTCCAATGCTCATGGATTGGCAGGATTAATATAGTATAAATGGACATTTTACCAAAAGCGATCTACAAATTCAATGCAATCCCCATCAAAATACCAATCCAATTCTTCAAAGAGTTAGACAGAACAATTTGCAAATTCATCTGGAATAACAAAAAACCCAGGATAGCTAAAACTATTCTCAACAATAAAAGGACTTCAGGGGGAATCACTATCCCTGAACTCAAGCAATATTACAGAGCAATAGTGATAAAAACTGCATGGTATTGGTACAGAGACAGACAGGTAGACCAATGGAACAGAATTGAAGACCCAGAAATGAACCCACACACCTATGGACACTTGATTTTTGACAAAGGAGCCAAAATCATCCAATGGAAAAAAGATAGCATTTTCAGCAAATGGTGCTGGTTCAACTGGAGGTCAGCATGTAGAAGAATGCAAATTGATCCATGCTTATTACCCTGTACGAAGCTCAAGTTCAAGTGGATCAAGGACCTCCACATCAAACCAGATACACTCAAACTAATAGAAGAAAAACTAGGGCAGCATCTTGAACTCATGGGCACTGGAAAACATTTTCTGAACAAAACACCAATGGCTTATGCTCTAAGATCAAGAATCGGCAAATGGGATCTCATAGAACTGCAAAGCTTCTGTAAGGAAAAGGACACTGTGGTTAGGACAAAACGGCAACCAACAGATTGGGAAAAGATCTTTACCAATCCTACAACAGATAGAGGCCTTATATCCAAAATATACAAAGATCTCAAGAAGTTAGACCACAGCGAGACAAATAACCCCATTAAAAATGGGGTTCAGAGCTAAACAAAGAATTCATAGCTGAGGAATGCCGAATGGCTGAGAAACACCTAAAGAAATGTTCAACATCTTTAGTCATCAGGGAAATGCAAATCAAAACAACCCTGAGATTTCACCTCACACCAGTGAGAATGGCTAAGATTAAAACTCAGGTGACAGCAAATGCTGGCGGATGTGGCGAAAGAGGAAGACTCCTCCATTGTTGATGGGATTGCAGACTGGTAAAACCATTCTGGAAATCAGTCTGGAGGTTCCTCAGAAAATTGGACATTAAACTGCCTGAGGATCCAGCTATCCCTCTCTTGGGCATATACCCAAAAGATGCCCCAACATATAAAAAAGACACGTGCTCCACTACGTTCATCGCAGCCTTATTTATAATAGCCAGAAGCTGGAAAGAACCCAGATGCCCTTCAACAGAGGAATGGATACAGAAAATGTGGTACATCTACACAATGGAATATTACTCAGCTATCAAAAACAATGACTTTATGAAATTCATAGGCAAATGGTTGGAACTGGAAAGTATCATCCTGAGTGAGGTAACCCAATCACAGAAAAACACACATTGCATGCACTCATTTATAAGTGGCTATTAGCCCAAATGCTTGAATTACCCTAGATGCATAGAACACATGAAACTCAAGACGGATGATCAAAATGTGAATGCTTCACTCCTTCTTTAAAAGGGGAACAAGAATACCCTTGGCAGGGAATAGAGAGGCAAAGATTAAAACAGAGACTGAAGGAAACCCATTCAGAGCCTGCCACACATGTGGCCCATACATATACAGCCACCCAATTAGACAAGATGGATGAAGCAAAGAAGTGCAGGCCGACAGGAGCCGGATGTAGATCTCTCCTGAGAGACACAGCCAGAATACAGCAAATACAGAGGCGAATGCCAGCAGCAAACCACTGAACTGAGAACAGGAACCCCGTTGAAGGAATCAGAGAAAGAACTGGAAGAGCTTGAAGGGGCCTGAGACCCCTTATGAACAACAATGTCAAGCAACTAGAGCTTCCAGGGACCAAGTCACTACCTAAAGACTATACATGGACTGACCCTGGACTCTGACCTCATAGGTAGTAATGAATATCCTAGCAAGATCACCAGTGGAAGGGGAAGCCCTTGGTCCTGCTAAGACTGAACCCCCAGTGAACGTGATTGTTGGGGGGAGGGTGGCAATGGGGGGAGGGTGGGGAGGAGAAGACCCATATAGAGGGGTAGGGGGAGGGATTAGGGGTATGTTTGCCCGGAAACCGGGAAAGGGAATAACATTCGAAATGTAAATAAGAAATACTCAAGTTAATAAAAAAAAAAGAAGAATCAAGGGCAATTAATAAAATCATGCCAGTCTGGGGTGCTCCCCAAGTGGACATGCCCCATGTCTCAGCCATCCATCCCAATGTCCCTCTATTGGCAACAGATAGCAAAGACTGCTTTTATTCTATTCCTTTCCACCCTAGAGACTGTGAATGCTTTGGGTTCTCAGTCACATCTAATAACAGCTCTGGGCCAGCCTCCCAATATGAATGGATGACGATTCTCTAGCCAAGGGTGGCTAATAGCCCAGCCCTTTGCCAAGAGGTTGTGGCCACTGCATTAAAACCTTATTTAAACAAAGGACTCATTAAATATACCTATATGGATGACATCTTAGTATGGGAAGAGTCTTCCAACTCCCTTCCCAACTTAAAGATAATCAATACCTTCATTATTCTCTCTAATATTCAAAATATCATCTCTCTCTCTCTCTCTCTCTCTCTCTCTCTCTCACACACACACACACACACACACACACACACACACACACACACACACACAGCCCAGATTATTCTGCCCATGTATTCTGCCCACGGCATTCTTGGGAAAGGAAATTTCCCTCAGGTAACTATGCCTGCTTAAATTGACCCTTTTCTTTTCCCCAAACATAACTTTCAGCTCCCTCCAGAATATTTTGGTAACCTTAAGTGACTTTAACCCTGGCTCCCCCTTGCCACAAGTACTCTTCAACTCCTCTTTGACCTCTTAAAAGGGAATAAAAGTCCCTCCTCTCCAAGAACCCTCTCTATGAGGCAATTCAAGCCCTAAATTCTGTCAATATGGCTCTAAAAGCCATGGTTTGCTAGATAAGACCCAATAATGCCAATTCATCTCATTAGCTTTAATTCCTGGTCTACACATATGGGAGCACTATATCAAGCCCAGGGAGTGTTGGTACTCTGGTGGGATATGCATCTAGGATTGTACATGACACTGAATAAAAAGTATGATTAAAAGTGGCAGAGGCAGAGCCCTTCAAACCTTAGGTAAGGAACCTGACATTCTTGTTATCCCCTTTCCCCTCTCTTATATTCAATGGTTACTCAAAAATCAAGTCAACTTTGCTATTAGCTTCATAGAATTCCCAGGACAAAGGATAACTATTACCCTGAGAAATAGGTTTCTTTCCTCCTTCTGGTGTGCTGGCTGTGTCCTAACCTGTTCTTTACAAAAGCCTGCATCTCTGGGCCTCCCTCAATATTCACTGATAGAGGAAAGAGGGGAGATGCAGCAGGAATATACTACTCCCCTGGAGAGGAACCCTCAGTTATTCAACTCAAAGAACTGTCCCAGCACATCCTCCAATGTAAGCAACAGTGTGTTCTCTGTTTAGATCTAAACAAGTCAATAGGCCTATTAATCTTTTTAAACAGTATATATGTTGTTATTTCTCTCCCCTGGTCATCAAGATATTTTGCCAAACTATACTCTAATCCACTTCCATCTCTATATGTAGATATAGGTCTCCATCCATTTACAAGAAAGATCCACTCGCCTCAACATTTGGCATGTCACTTCTCACAGCTGTCTGCCAGAACCGATATCTGAAAAAATGCCATTGTTGATCAGATCACCTCTCTCGGAGCATGCACAGTCCCCACCAAGCAAGCAGATCAATTCTGAAGACTCACATAGAAATACACAGGGGCTTCAAGAATGCCTCCCTCACATCACTCTCGCTCAGATTTAGAGGATAATAAAAATATGCTCCTCTAGTACATCTCTTACTAATACCCTGGAATTACAAATTGTGGGTACTATTGCCCAAGGTTTGAAATCCAGTGCTCTATGGCAAATTGATGTCACTGTCATTCCTCAGTTTGGCAGACAAGTTAGTTACTGTTGACACATATATTATGCATGGGCTATAGCCCATATGTAAGAAAACTCAAAAAGGTTAATGCACCATGTGCTCTCTGGCCTTTGCCATCGTGGGCATCCCCAACAGATAAAAACTGCCTTTATCAGCTCTCAATTCAAAATCTTTTTCTCACAACAGTAAACTGCCCATCATACAGGAACTCCTCACAAATGCCAAGGTCCAGGGATAATAGAAAGAACACACCAAACCTTAAAATACTGACTTACAAACAAAAAGTAAATGCCTATCATCCTAATATACAATTACTGATGGCTCTGACTACTCTAAACATATTTAACATTTATTTACATAAGCTCCAATTTCCCTCCATTTTCACACAACAGGAATAACTTCTCCTATCCCAATGTGATGGTATGCTTCTTTGGATGGGATTTGGGAGGGACCAGACTCCTTCCTTAGAACCTGAAGTGGTATTGCTTGTGGTTCTCCACAGGATCAGCATAGGCTTATTTGGATTGTAATTTGGACATCATTGCTGAGAAGTGACACCATGACCGAGGCAACTCTCATAAAGGCAAACATTTAATTGGGGCTGGTTTAAAATTTCAGAGGTTTAGTTCGCTGTCATCATGGTGGGAAATACGGCAGCATCCAGGCAGATGTGGTGCCAGAGGAGTTGAGCATTCTACATCTCCATCCTAATGGCAGCCAGGAGACTCTTCCACAGGCAGCCATGAGGAGATGTTCTAATTTATTGGGTGAAGCCTGAGCACAGGAGCCTCAAAGCCCATTCCCACAGTGACACACTTATCTACCAAGGCCATACCTCCTAAGAGTGACACTCTTTCTGGGCCACGCATATTCAATCCACCACAGGATCCCTTCAAGTAATGAAAGAAAGCATCGCACTGACCAAGAAGATGCCTGACTGTCATTGAAGAAGGAAGCGTGGAGAAGGACGAGGGGATACCACCCACTATGAGATAACTAGATCTCAGGACATCCATGACCTGCTGGCTGCTGCCCACACCTTGTGCCCTCCATAGGCTTCCCTTTTCTGGATTCGTATGGCTGTGTTTGCTATTTTTCATTCTAAATCTGTTACTGCTTATCCTCTTTCTAACACACCCAATACCCACCACTGGAGAGTCGTTTTTAGGGAGACAGACAACAGACACAGCAAAACATAGGAGCCCAGGACTGCCCACATGAATGGTGCTGGACTAGGATTGAGATTCCTCTACACCCCAATTTCATCCCCACTACCCCCACCTTTCCTTACCATAACACAGGTGACTGCTTCCTGGGTTCCTCCATATACAGAGGTTGCCGACATTGGATACTCTGAATTGAATTCTTCATTGTAATGGCACCGTGATCACCAACCTTTAAACTCATTTTCAGCTTTCACTCAATGATCTCTGGGACAAACAATGGCAAACAGGATTCATGTGTAAGCTCTACATTAAGTTCTAAATACCCTATAGCTGACCTACGTGTACATGTCTCCTATCACCTTGTCCTTGCCTCTGAATCTGTCTTTATACACATTAACAGTCTTCAATAGGAAAATCAACCCCAGGAGGTTCAAACAGCCTCCTCCTGGCTATAGCACATCCAATATACAGTCCCTACTAACCTCCCCCCCAACTCCTCTCGATACTGCTTCTGTGCTTCTCTCTCCAGGGCTATATTGCCTTCTGTTCCCATTAACATCTGGCATCATGAACCCCATGGTCCTTATCCACAGTAACTTTAGAAAACATTCCGGTTTATGACCTGCCCCTCCTCATTTGTCCCACAAGGCCCTAGTCATGATCCCATCTTACCTATGCCCATAACATCACTCACCATGCTAATATGTCTGCCTAGGAAAGACAGTCTGGAGTCCCTTCGGTGACAGATCAAGTCCCTAGCACAGGTTGCTCTCCAAAACCTGAGAGCTCTAGATGTATTTTCTGAACTGTCTCCTCCAGTCTTCTCTGGTATAGTAACATACTGATTACTGCATTAAACCCCCTTTCCAAGACTTCTGCATTTTCCTAGTATTTGTTCCCTAGTTTTATCCTCTATAAGGCTGAACAACTCACCTTGCAACTGGGAGGAGACCAAGAAAAAGAGAAATTTTCACGTCATTGCTTCTCTTATTGGGTCTTGAGTCTTGCTTGATACCACAGGAACTTTGGAACAGCCCTTAGCCCAAAGCTATCTGGCTAGCAACTTCCAGGACAAGGTTGATCAGGTGAAAGATTCCAGAACAGACAGTCTAGAGTCCCTCCAACTACAGATAAACTCCCTAGCACAGGTTACTCTCCGAAACCTGAGAACTCTGGTTGCTCTCCAAAACCTGGGATCTCTAGATAGGACTTATGAACTGTGAAGGACTTGCATTATGTTGGGGAGAAATGCTGTTTCTATGTTAGTGAATCTCCACTGGTGGAACAAGATATACGAATGCTCAAAGATTTCCACCAGGATCTCTGAGCAAGCTAAATATCAAGTACCCCAATCCCATGGTACTCAACCTCCCTTGTGGCTTGGTTTCTTCCCCTTCTTGTTCCCATACTGACCATCAGAGCCCTCCTGCTCCTGGCACCCTGCCTCATCCAAATTTTAAAAAGGCCTATAATTAGCATTAGATAAACCACAGCCAATAGAGTTCTGCCTCAATACAAAGTCATCCACAAGGAAGAGGCTAAAAGCTATTAGGATACCTCTCCGTTATTAATAAAAGAGCAGGAGATGTGGGGAAATCCTGAGAATTAAATTTGTAGTGTACCACGATCCCATAACTTCCCTGAGCTCAGCACAAAATGGAGGAATTCCATTATGAGCAGGACTTCCCTTTCTCTGACCTTTTCTGAGGAGACTCTGTCTGTTGAACATCCACCTAGTAGGCCTTTGCAAAGCTGCAAATTCAACTTCCTCTTTCCTGATAAGAACCAAGCCATCAAATACTTGAGTCTCTTGGAATGCCTCTCTATACAAATGAAGCATTCACAGTACTTTAACCCCAGTCAATGATTTCATTCACCCCAAATAATCCATGCCCCTCTCCAGAGTGCATATATTGCCCTTTCTACCACCCAAAATTGTGTAGAAGCCCTCTCAGAATAAAGTTACATGCATAAGCCAAGATCTAAGAGGTGTTTCACTGAAGACCTTCAGAGAAGTCCTTTTTTCTCCATTCATTACTCACTGTCACTGGACCATCCTGCGGACCACACCCATTCTGAACTCCACTTCATCCTTTCAGCCTGTGATGCCGAAGTGCCTGGAGACACTGAGGGAGCAAGCAGAGGACAAGGAACCACAGCAACAGCCATACCACATCCTCCCTCATCTTCCTTTTCCCCAAAGTCCCTTCCACACTTTCCTCCCTTGCTTTCCCTCCACTCTATTTCTAGCTCCTATCTCCCCATTTCCAGTCCTTCCATTCTTCATCCTCTTCCCTCCTAACTACACTCATCTTTCCACTTATCGTCTTCTTTTTCTTCCCTGGGCTTTGCCTCCCCACTTCCCTACATTTCCCTCTGTACTCTACACTCTTTATTGCTACTTCCATCCCTCCTATTCCCCATCCCTCTTCTTCCCTCATCCCACCTTTACCTTTCTTTTCTCCGTCCTTTGCCTTTTTCCTCCCTCCTCTTCCTTTTCTATCTTTCCTGCCTTTTCCTTCCATTCTCTATCCTCCTGCCCTTGTGTGGATTTGTTTCATAATGGCCCCAAAGGCAACATGGAGTGGCATATTAGGAGGTGTGGCCTTGTTTGAAAAGATAGGACATTGTTGGAAGATGTCTGTCACTGTGGGTAGGTTTCGAGCCTTCAAATGGTCAAGCTAAGCCCAGTCATTTCTCATACTGCACGCCAATCCAGATCAAGAACTCTCAACATGTTCTCCAGCACCATGTCTGCCTGCGGGCCTCTAAGCTTCCTGCCATCACAATTATGGACTAACTCTCTGAACTGTAAAAGCCAGTCCCAATTATATTTTTTCCTTTATAGAGTTGCTGTGGTCAAAGATTTGTCTTCTACAGAAACTTCTACTTCCCTTCTTCCTTACTCTTACTTATTTCTACTCATCCCTCCTTCCCTCTTTTCTTTTCACTTCCTCCTCATCCCTCTGCATATCTTCTTTCCTTCCTACCTCCTCCCTACTCTTACAGTATCCCTCTTCTTCATTATTCTTCCCTTCTCATCCCTCTCATCTTTTTGCTTCCTGACACCCTCCACTGTTCTTCTGATGTCTTCTCTTGTCCTTTATCTTCCATCCTCCTTTCCCTTCCAACTTCCCTTCTCCTCTCTCCTCCATCATTCCCTCTCCCCTCCTCTTTCTTCCCTCCTCCTCCTCACTCCTCTTGCCTCATTGTATATATTCTCCTCTTTTCTCCCCACCCTCTCTCTGCTTTCTTCTTCCCTCTCTCCCATTCTTCTGCTTCTTTTCCTCTCTTCTCACCTCTTCTTGCCTAGTCCCTCTTCCCTTCTAACCCTTCCTCTTCTTAGTTTCACTTTCATCCAAGACCAATTCTCTCCTCTTCTCTGACTTTTCTTCTACATTCTCCTCCTTTTAAATTTTCTCTTCACTCTACTTTCCTCTTCTCATTTAATTTCACTCTTCTCCCTTCTTGTATCTTCCTTTCTGCTCATACATCTCCATCTTCTTTCCTCCTCCCTTGTTCTTGCTTGTCCATATACCTCCTTGTCACTCCTTCCCTCACCATGCCTCCTCCCTTGCTTTCTCTTCTAACCTCTCTTCTGCTCTAGCTCCAATCCCCACTTCTATACTCTCTTATCTTCTTCACTTTTCTCCCCTCTCCTCTTCCATTTCCTTCCCTTCTCTACCTCTCTGCTTGCCTCCCTACCTTCTCCTCTCCTCTCCTCTCTTCTCACTTCAACTCTCCTCATGTCTCTTTTCTTCTTTTCTCCCTTTCCTCCTCTTTCTTCTCTTTTCTTCCCTTCCCATTCCCTTCCCCATTTTCTTCCCTTCCCTCTGTCACTTCCTCTCTTCTTTTCCCTACCTCCCTCTACTTCCCCCTTTTCCCTTCCCTTCTTCCCTCCACCCCTCCACTAACCTACCTTTCCCTTCACTTTCTTTCTTCCTTTCCTGTCCACTCTACTAGTTTCCCTCCCTTCTCATCTTCTCTTTTATCCCTTGGTTTCCTCCCCCCATTTCTCACATCCCCTCTGCTCTCCTGCCCCTCTGCTTCTTTTCTCCTCCTCCTATTTCCCCCTCCCTCCCTTCCCCTTTCCCACCTTTCCTTGCTCTCCTTCCCCTCCCCTTTCCTTTCCCTCCTTCCTTTCCCTTCC